>NW_019197372.1:281-802 GCF_002260705.1 Seriola dumerili
CTCAATCCCTTTTGATGCAATTCTCAAATCAGAGACGTTTCCTCATTGTTTTGATGCATTTCTCATCTGTCTTTGGCAACTCATGAAAACATATGTATGAGAGAGCAAGCTCAGTCTCTCTCACACACACACAAAGTGTATATTTATAGTATATACTGTATGTGATGTGAATCTCTGGAGAAAAGGTTTAATTCACTGGTGTCAATGTTTAAGTGATTGACTGACTTTGCATGTTTCGACAGGTGAACAATGTTTTGATTGTTTTAGAGGCTTTTGCACAGGTGATTTAGTGTTATGAGAAATGCATGAACTGTTTTGAGAACTGCATTAAGAGTTGTGAGAATGATGTGCCTGATGAGTGGATTGCATCAAAGCAGGCTTATATGTGGCTGTGGTGGTTCAGTTAGTCTTTTACCTTTTTGATATTAGCTTTTTAAGAGGCACCCTCTTTGTTTTCACTCAGGAGTTTTCTCTGTGTTTATTTTGGTGCTATACAAATAAAATTGAACTGGATTGAGCCT
>NW_019197373.1:0-855 GCF_002260705.1 Seriola dumerili
AAAAAAAAAAAATCAAAAACTGGGTCTGAAGCTAATGTCTTACTTCCTGATTGAGAAATGTGTATCAGTACTGATGCCCGGCCCACCACCTGCTTGCTCCAATAAGCCTGTAGGCTAGGGTGAAACTAATAGTAATGTGTACAAATAAAAGTAAAACTAAACTCACGCCTGTGCCCTATGACAAAAAGAAAAACTCAGGATGAGTCAAGTACCTGGAAGCATGTTTCTATAAACATGATAAACAATAATATCATTGCCTAAAGAATGCAAAATCAGGAGAATGACAGGATAATAGCACACAGACCAGAAAACTGCATATAAGTGGAAAAACAGTTCTAAAACAGTCTAATATAGCATCATCACATATTAGAGAAGCTCCTTAATTCACATGAGAAAAAAATCACAATGTGAACAACAGTATGGAAACATAATAAAAATACCGCAGACATATGCATATTGTATCTCATGGTAAGTAAAACTGGTCATTGTGGGACTTGTTTTTGATGGCCTGTGTTTAATCTTCTTCGGCAAGGATTGTATTTGTTTCATTGGCAAAAATGTCAATTTCCAGTAGTTTCATCTACATCCACATTGATATCTTTAGTTTTAAAATAATAATAATAATGAGCTCTGTGACACAGTTACAAAGTGCTTTACAAAACAAGATAAAATTGAGGATGAACAACAGAAAATGAATGATAAATGAAATATTTTAAATGTTTTACAACATGGGGGGTGGGGGGTGGGGTGACAATGAGGTTTAGTAAAAATGAAATAAAATAAAATAATTAAATGAATTGATAAAAACATGACGATGACTTAATATAGTAATAGATTTAAAACATTAGTAGATTC
>NW_019197374.1:0-108 GCF_002260705.1 Seriola dumerili
CATCTTCAGTCCCAACTAACTGCAACCAATGTTTTCTCTAGAGCCAACAAGCCAGAGAGATGAGTGTTAAAGAGTGTGTTAGGAGTGTTAAACATCCACTACACTCTC
>NW_019197375.1:0-5297 GCF_002260705.1 Seriola dumerili
TGTGTGTGTAGTTGTGTGTGTGTGAACAAGGGTCCATGAATCCACCCTTGATTCTGGTGTCACCCACAGTCAGAACCTCACCCCCCTCCCTCCCTCCCTCCCTCCTATCCCATAACCCCCCTGTGGTACTGAAATATAAACCCACACATTGGACCATCAAGGCTCGTCAAAGTTCATCGTGTCTCTTCGTTAAATCCTCTCCGTAGTTAGTGGCCTGGCTGCCCACAAACATGTTCCAGTTGGCCAGAATCTCCTTCTTGGTTATTTTCTCGTCCTGTTTGGTTCATTGATTTGTGATTGAGAGGAGGAGGAGGAGGAGGAGGAGGAGAACAAGAGGTGATGAAGAACAGGAGTGAGAGACAGACACAGAGAGAAGCTTGTTAATAATTAACCCACAATTACCCCAATTATTTCCACCATGTTAATCAGTAGTCATGTTGTTGATCATGTTGCCATGGAGCAGTGTGTGTAGGGTACAGTGCAGTTTACTGTGTGTACAGTGTAGTTCAGGTTCAGGTCCTGGTCCTATTCTTTATTCTACATTCATTCATTCATGTCCTTTCACCTGTTTGATTGGTTGATGTAACATATTCCGGAAAAAAATGTTTTTCCCTCGAAATTGAACATTTTAATTCTCAGAAATGCCGAGTTTATTCTTATTATTATCGTCATGATTTCGATTTCGTTTGCTAAATGTGACCTTTAATACTCCGTCGCAGCTTGAGGCTTCAACGGATAGTCCACTAGATTATCATCATTAACTAATATATTCGTCTATGTCTCTCCCACACGACATCTGTAATAGCTGATGGCAACAGAATGGTGAACGCTTGACCGAGGTGACTGTCGAGCTGCAGACCTGTCCACTACTCTATTTGTCGGGACTTGACCTGATTAACCCGATGCAGAACCTGTCAATGTTGTAAAGTTGAAACTCTTGCGGAAACCTCCCAGGAAACGGAAAAAGCTTCCTCTGGGAAACACAACGCTTGGAAAACTACGACTGAAGAGACACCTGGGAAAACTCCTGCAAATCACCTGCTGACAACACGGCTCTGGATGGGACCCTCCATGGGAGAGACCTGCTGACCCGAGTGGATCACACCTTTGCAGGTAAGACTTCTTCTACTTTTATTGCCAGATGCATTTATTCATATTCCGAAAAGGTGTTTCGTTTCAACCACTAACACTAATAAGGTAAGATGTTTGAATTAAAGATAACATTAATAGAATGTTCGTGGGGTCTGTTAGGAAACACAACTTTGACTGATACTTGGCGTTTTCTTGGTGTAAAAAATGATGTTAGGACATTGAGAACGTGCTCAGTTCCTGGGACAGGTGTGGAATGTCTTAACAATTGTGGATTGACTTGAAAAGATATCGTATATTCTTGTTGATTTCAGATCATTGTACAAAAAATTAGAAAAAATGGACCGGGGCCTTTTTATGTAAAATGCTAAAAATATATTTATGTTGTAAACATTAGAGACCGAATGGAAACAACAAGCGTCGGAATGTCAGAACATGCAGACGAGCTAAACGAAAATAAACCTAACCATCCACTGAGTAGATGTACCGAATAAACTGTTACATAGACTCACCTGGCACATTACTACTGACTGTTTAAAAATGATAATTACAGAGCATGTTTGGACCAAAACCAAACCACTGTGTTATTCCATCTGGTCTTGATGCCCCCCCCCCCGTCTGTGGCTCTCAGCTGACTGTATGGTTCTTACTGAACACACAGTTAAATCTGCAGCTCACACAAATTATCTATAATTCCATGAACGAGTTGCTGCACTGTAGTTTTTATGAAATAAATATAAAATAAATTTTTTTAAATTAGTGCGTTACTGGTTGGGTGCAACTTTCGAGTGGCGAGATTAATCCACCATTTGGTGCCTGCAGTTGAATATTTGTGGCCCAGCAGGACAGTGGTCTTGGTGTGTGTGTGTGTGCTGCGTGTGGTCTTGTGTCGTGCAGTGCAGAGTGATAGTGTGTGTGTGTGTGAGTGTGTGTGATGTGACCGTGAGAGTGTGAGTAGTGCCGTGGAGTGACTGTGAGTTTGGTGTTGTGTGTGTCGCTCGTGTGAGTGTGTGTTGTCGGTGTTGCTGTGTGAGATTATAGTCCTCCATGGATGGAACCAGATCGTATCTGAGAGTGTCTGAGTATCAGTCTAAGTCTTGTTTCGGGACGTACTCGCAGGCAACTGTTAGGTTGGGCATCGCACACTTGGAGGACTCCTTCTGTTCCTTAAGTTTATATAGGTTGAATTATTCTGAGAACTGCCACTCCAGGAGCTTGGTCTTCTGATATGTGAAATCGCCCTTTTCAGAAGTTAAGAATCTCAAAAACTGTATGCAGTATATTTTTATACAATAAACCTAGATTTTCTCCAGGTGGTTGTCTAGTTGGGAGGGCCGTCTTGCTGAAACGCGACACTTCCACCCCTTCTCGCAAGCTGGATTCGACCAACCCACTGAAGATGTAAGTTAACTACCCTGTGTTCAACTTCCTACTGGCTGGTTAGCAGTGTTTAATGATGCAGGAAAGCATAAAAAACGTTGCAAAATGGTATTCTAATAGGGGTTATTACTGATAACAGGCGTTCAGTGGTTGTGAGGGTTTGTGGATTTCAGTGTCTTATGGTGTGTCCCTGTGGGTTTATCAGAAGGCGGATACTACTAGAAGCCAAGCCAATTCAGGTTCTTTACCTTTTGTCAGTGTTCTCGTGTTTCCTTTGTGAATCAAAGTGTTTGGTGTCGTTGTCAGCTTCACATATGATGTCCGACCTCTCCTGGCATAAGTCCCAGATGGGCCACACTCCATCACCCCATCCAATCCGGATACCTGTTTCTGCACGCACACACCCAAACACAACCACGCACCACTATTAATCACTGTATAACTATCCGCTCTCAGAGGCAAGGCAAAGCAGCCGTAGAAATAGCAAGAGGCAACAGATGAGATCAAACACTCACAAATCTGTTAACCTCTCCAACACCAGTGCATGTGCTCCACAACAGTTCCACCTCTCTAGACAGTCTCGCGATTCTTTGACAACCTTTTCAGTGCAGTTAAGACTAGAGTCAATTGTATACCTATTTACGTTTTGCTCCTTTACTCTGTACGCACTAAGTCTTTTGCAGGTTAACTGACGCTAAGTGATTCCTAAATATAAGCTAAAGTTAAGGGAGAAAAACTTCAAGTGGAAGACATTTTTAAGGAAACCTTAAAGGGGGAAGTTTTTGTGCAAATGCTTTTATTTTAATGCAAACGGTAAACTCACACTGAACGGAAAATCTTAAGGTGTTTTGTGCAACTGGGGACCCGAAGTACTAGATGACAGGAGTTTTAAAACCTGCAGTAACTGAATTTCAGCCACTTGAGGGCAGCATAGAGGACTCTCTGCCTCGACACAGCTCCTGAGGAAATCTTCTAGCTCTTTAGCTGCCTAAATGATCCACTGTGTCACCCACTGCTCTGTAACTGAGTCTGTCCCGGCTGTTTGAGGCTGTTACAGATGTGTTACTATGAAAACAAGCTGGATGTGGAACAGGTAAAATCAAGAATAAAATACAAATGAGCTCAGACTCTCTGTAAATCTCTGTCGGTACAGCATGCACCACTGACCTGTATCCTACAATTAAAATCCTGTGACTACCCAATCTAATCAGTTGTTAGTCTCAGTCCTCAGTTGATTGTGTTTGTTAGTCCGCTTGACCCCGCCCCAGGTAAATAACCACCAGTCCACCTTGAACAGCTCCTTGATCGAATGCTATCAGCGAGTGGTTCACTCTAGACTGATGATCTCACGCTTCATGCCGCTTGATGTGTACATGAGCCCAGTTCTATACCTACCGTTGCGTCGTCTCTGATAGTGTCTCTCGATCAGTGTTCCTCTCCGTCTGGACCCCAGTAGGCTCACTGCTATCGCCCTACTCCAGGTGAGTACATGTCACCTGTGGAGCAGCAGCAGACACAGATTCAGGACAGGTCACCTCCAGTTTTAGCAGTGGAGGAGGAGCTGGCTGGAGGGGATACAGAGTTACATTACCAATGTATCATCCATTGTGATCTTTCCATCTCCGTTCTTTATCAAATGTCCTCCACAGGTTTTTCCTTGGAAAGAGAGTATTCATTCTGTTTTAGTGAATGCAGCAAGTTATCACAAGCTGTAAGGCAGATGTTTTTAAGAGACAAACTAAAAGGCTCCCTTTACTCAAAGTTGGGAACTGGAGCTAGAGAATCAAAAGACTCACCCGACCAGTTCTGCAGAGAGGCCTGCAGCTTCCACTGGAGAAACATTGGGTTTACCAATCATTAGCATGATGATATGAGACCTATCATATGAAATCTTGGAGTCATCGTGCTGGCTCCTCCCAGCTTCGCAAAAAGAATCAAAATAGTGATGAAGAACTTATTGGATGTTCACGACGATTATGTGTGGGGTCCACCCCTCAGGACATCTCTTCCTGGTAAAGAAATTGCTTATGTTCACTGTGGTTAATTAGTGAAGGGATCCCAGCATGCTAACAATACATTCAATCTCACAGAAGTTAATTTCACCAGGTCCCACCGCGAATTGGGTAACAACCACAACTCTCCCTCCATGGAGTTCACAATAAATACCCATTCGGAGTGTCTGAGAGGAAAGGCAGTTGAACTCCTCTGGGGGTGGCGAGCCGGTCCGCTCCAGCACATAATAAGTGGTCTTCACGCGGTTCAAGCGTTCACTTGAAGCGGACGAACCATTACGTCCCGGGTAGAGCAATGCCTATTGAGGGTGGCGCCGCATACACGAGTCACTCCAAAGTCATACACTTCCTATAATATCATACAGGCACAAGCTTCAGGTCCAGCTCCCTAGTGCTAAGTCTGTCCCAGTTTCAGTGGATAGCAAACATGGAAAGAACGTTTACCCTGGAATATTAAAACTGAGCGACCCCATGTAGCAGATTCTATCGTATAGTTGTTTGATGCGAAGCGGTAGAGCTGGTTCATGTGTGTGTTCTTAACCTGGAAGCACCATGGGGTGAGAAATAGAGTGCTTTGTGGGTCCTACAGTCATTCAATATGGGACACGTGTTTGTCAGAATGGACAAACCACAGATAATTTCAAAAGCTCCCAGCCTACATAGGAATTAGGAGGAAATGAAAGATGATGTAGAAAAGGAAGATGAAAACACATTCAAAGAATGGGAGTAAAGACCCGAAGATATATTCAGGATGCGGAGAACCACTCATCAGAATTGACCCAACACTGGTAGCAAGCCGTATGGGTGGTGTATTCA
>NW_019197376.1:0-146 GCF_002260705.1 Seriola dumerili
CTATGTCGTTTTTCCACTTTCTTTGCCATACCATACTATGTTGTTTTGTCACTTTTCAGGCTTTAATGTACAATCACATCTTAATATCTTGGAATATTATGACGTACTTTGATTTTTTTATGCCTTAACATACTATGCCATTTTTT
>NW_019197377.1:0-137 GCF_002260705.1 Seriola dumerili
TACCTCATTCTGTTTCAAGATATACGTACACTTATTTCTAAACAAATTTTAAAAAAAATTGTTGTATTTGTTATATATTGTATCTTGATTCAACACAGAGAAATTCCACAGCGGCTCGAAGCACGAGACAGGACGTG
>NW_019197378.1:0-117 GCF_002260705.1 Seriola dumerili
TATTGATTGTATTGATTGTATTGACTGCATTAACTTAAAAACTGTTTTAGAAACCGTTCAAAAAACAGTTTTAAGTCCATTTCCAGCTGCTGAATACAACTTCTGTCTGTCCCACTC
>NW_019197379.1:0-105 GCF_002260705.1 Seriola dumerili
AATACAGAAAATGTCACCCATTTTCACTGATTCCTATGAACATATAGACTGTGATGGAAAGCATAATTTCTATGTGTCCATTTGTGTGTGTGTGTGTGTGTGTGT
>NW_019197380.1:0-106 GCF_002260705.1 Seriola dumerili
GCTTTGGTGCAAATGAAAGTGACACCAGGTGCAATGGAGAGGCAGAAGCAAGACAGCCCCTAAAAAAGGAATGGTTCTACATGTGGTGGCCACAGACAGTTGCTCT
>NW_019197381.1:0-216 GCF_002260705.1 Seriola dumerili
AAGATAATCAGTTACAGACAGCTTTCGTTGTAGCGTTTCAGTTCTTTATTAGCTTAACCGGCGCGATGTTGTTGTGTAAAAGACTGGGAGTTGGCGGAGGAAACAGATGAAAATATCTCTTTTCTGTTTGTTGTTTTTTGAACTGGAGGTTGGATAAAGTTCTTATTGGCCTTTTACTGCACTTACAGTAAAGTTCAGTGATAGTTGTCGTCAACT
>NW_019197382.1:0-250 GCF_002260705.1 Seriola dumerili
TTCAAAGTACGTCCACCCTTGCTTTGACCTGGTTGGTGTGGTAAATAAATAAATAAATAGAAAGAGGAGTTGAGCTGTGGATTTTGCAGTTATGAGATATAGTGCCTTAACCATTGCTGGGGCATCTTGTCTGGTCAATACAGTACAAGGCTGCAGCTAGTAGACTGGTAACTTAGCTTCTCACACAGACTCAAAGGCAACAAAAACCAGCACCTCTTAATCTCAATGATTTACATCTTGTATTTTTTTT
>NW_019197383.1:0-144 GCF_002260705.1 Seriola dumerili
ATCATCTGTACAGGTTTATTATATCATGCAAATGTTGTTTGCTTCTGTGTGGTATCCATGTCATTTTTGATCAACTTATAACAATACATGAACTTATTACAAAACTGTCTTTCCCTGTCAAAAACACAACCACAGCACAAACAA
>NW_019197384.1:0-181 GCF_002260705.1 Seriola dumerili
TTTCACAACAGTAATATATTTGTACATTGTGGGCATTTTTTCCAATCATAGAGCATGTTCTGATAGTTTCACACCCATAATATCAAATGTGTTGTCCATGAATTATCATGTGATAGCTCTAAAATATACATATGTATTAGTCAGTATGTAGTTAATTGCTGAGCATGTGTTATCTTAGGCT
>NW_019197385.1:0-134 GCF_002260705.1 Seriola dumerili
CTGGACTGAACTAAACCTTCATGCTCCTGCTGGTCTTCTACACTGGATATTATCACAGTTAAAATGTTTCTACCCAAACAAAAGTCAAGTGTGAACATAAATCAAGACATTTTAAAAACAAAGTTTGACTATAA
>NW_019197386.1:0-109 GCF_002260705.1 Seriola dumerili
AGGTTCAGAAGAAACTTCAGTCAGAGACAGAAGAGAAAATAAATGATCCATAAATCAATGATCTTTAGTCAAAATCACAAAATGTGGTTTATTCAGTTCAGATCCCCAG
>NW_019197387.1:0-131 GCF_002260705.1 Seriola dumerili
AAATTTGCTTTTTCACTTTCTTTCAAATGACTTTTTTCTCATGTCAGTTATCGTTTCAATAACGCACAACAAAGTGCCTTGAAATACTCATTACAATCACACTTAACTAAGATTCTTAGATTCCAGTTAAA
>NW_019197388.1:0-115 GCF_002260705.1 Seriola dumerili
GTTCTGTATCTGTTTGTTTCAACACTTTAAATAAGTTTTCATACATTAAATGCTCAAATTCAGTACACCATGTTTTTGTGGCTCTGACATTTCACACAATAGTTAATTCTGTAAA
>NW_019197389.1:0-219 GCF_002260705.1 Seriola dumerili
TGGTTATTTACATTTGACCTTGTTTGGTGGTGGTTGTGTATCATTAAGAAAATAATATATTTCAAGTCAGACTCAGTTATCATTATTATTAGTAGTAATTTTCAGTTTTAGTTTCCTTCAAAGTGTATTTTGTGGTCTCTTGTACTGTGTCTCTTGAAGTCATTATTCACTAATCATGTATTTTTAATGTACAAAATAACATCACATTTCTACATCATT
>NW_019197390.1:0-116 GCF_002260705.1 Seriola dumerili
CCCAGAGGTCGATGGATCGAAACCATCCTCTGCTAATTAGCATCCATGGAGTCTTGACCCTATGAAGCCAGCATCTGATGATATAGGTGCCATACTTGCCTCTGACTACAACTTTG
>NW_019197391.1:0-128 GCF_002260705.1 Seriola dumerili
ACCAGCTTTATTTTGATATCTCCTCCTGTGCTAGCTTCTATGACGCTCTCAAAGCCAATGATGGACAATGTGTCCAACCTTCATCTGTCAGCTTGTTAAAAAACTCAGTGGATAAGTGATGACGACGA
>NW_019197392.1:0-140 GCF_002260705.1 Seriola dumerili
TGTTCTTGCTAACATTAGCAGCTAAGCTAAGCTCAAGTGATTATTCGACAACACAAATGAATACACTTGTTACCCTCACTGTCACATTTTCATGTATATTATTGATATTAATTAAAGTGTGGCAAGATCTGTGACATCAG
>NW_019197393.1:0-103 GCF_002260705.1 Seriola dumerili
TGGCTCTTAGCCATTTTTGCACTTGATCGTTTTGTCCGCATCCTTTATTATTTCTTTGCCACGCGCTCCAAGTAACATTCTTTTTGTCTACATGCGCGATCTT
>NW_019197394.1:0-158 GCF_002260705.1 Seriola dumerili
TTTTTTTTTAATGGCTGAAGATTGACACTGATACATACTGTCCCATCGATATTTTGATATCATTCTCCACTCCCCCCCATCCACCTCTCCCCTGCCATACATTGGGAACTGCTTCCGCTTCCCCCATACACGCTGAAGACTACTCATACCCCCCTCCC
>NW_019197395.1:0-160 GCF_002260705.1 Seriola dumerili
CCAGCCAGTGTGGGTCAGCGTGTGACATGTGACTCCCAAGGGTGTCACCGAACAAAACCAGATCTCTTGTCCCTCTTCTCTCACTCTTCCCTTCTTGGCTTGCTCTGGAGAGCAGCTCCTACTCTCTCCTCTCAGCTCTTCAAAGGGCAACAAGGCCCCA
>NW_019197396.1:0-112 GCF_002260705.1 Seriola dumerili
CCTAGGGTGTCACCAAACAAAAGCAGATCTCTTGTCCCTTTCCTCTCTCTCTTCTTTTTTTGGCATGCTCTGAAGAGCAGCTCCAGCTCTCTCCTCTCGGCTCTTCAAAGGG
>NW_019197397.1:0-111 GCF_002260705.1 Seriola dumerili
GAACTTCAGTTACACATTCTCCACTTTAGAAGTATAGATGATATCGTTCTTGTGTTTGCTAATACTGAAAACGGGATCCACCCTTTAATTCACCACAGCTACCTTTTTCTA
>NW_019197398.1:0-132 GCF_002260705.1 Seriola dumerili
TTTCAATTATCTCCGGCTTCGATGCCTGACTACACTACGGTTGTTTTCTACTTTACTACACTATGACACTTAGTTACTACACTTATTATAGTATGTCATTTTTTCAATTTTTTTCCATACTATACTATGTCG
>NW_019197399.1:0-112 GCF_002260705.1 Seriola dumerili
GGGGTATGAATCTATATATTTTCTCATTTCAGTTTAAAATTTTTTTTTTTAAAAATGTAATACTATTCCTCACATGTAAACTGCCATTAAAGCTGCTTCAGTATATACTGTA
>NW_019197400.1:0-153 GCF_002260705.1 Seriola dumerili
TGCATATCATATGTTTTGTATACCGTTAATAAACTGGTTCGCATCCGAAGAGAAAGAAATCACATCCAAAAGACGGAGATATGCTCATTTACGAACTGAACGGCATTGGTTAAACTCTTGTTGATCTCTTTTGTTATGTTTTGTTGCCAATAT
>NW_019197401.1:0-162 GCF_002260705.1 Seriola dumerili
TTACTATACAATGACATTTTTATGCCTTACTATACTATTGCATTTTTATGCCTCACTGTGCTCTGACATTTTTATGCCTCACAATATTATGACAATTCTTTATTTCATAATATAACATGATGTTTTTTATGCCTTACTATACAATGACGTTTTTATGACGTT
>NW_019197402.1:0-180 GCF_002260705.1 Seriola dumerili
GTCCCTCAGCTCCTTCAGCCAGCGTTCTACGTTCTCATAAGTCAGGTGCTTGGCGATGTCGTAAACCAGGAGGGCCCCAACTGCACCTCGGTAATACCTGGTTACCGGATAAAACCAGACGAGTACATCAACTCTATTGCAGCACAATATACACTTGTATAAACACTTAAAAAACACAAA
>NW_019197403.1:0-140 GCF_002260705.1 Seriola dumerili
TAACCACTTTTCCATCGAGGTCAAGGAAAAGTGCTTAGGGAAGGAGATTATTCTGACTTTTTGACCACAGACTGTGTGTTTTCCTGTCTCAACACTTCTCATGTCTCACACTTCTCAAACTTCCTCAGATCCTGCACAGA
>NW_019197404.1:0-103 GCF_002260705.1 Seriola dumerili
TGTCATAGTATAGTAAGTCATGAAAACATGAACAAATGTCATAGTACAGTAAGGCATAAAATCAACATATTTTAGTAAAGAATAAAAACATGAAAAAACGTCA
>NW_019197405.1:0-124 GCF_002260705.1 Seriola dumerili
GCTTCACGTCTCTGATGAAGCCTCTAACTGAATTTTAAATAAGACGCTAATATTGCATTCAGAAGCAACAGCTACCACTCAAAAGGTCGGGGTATAACTGTGTTTTCATACTTCACAATGCAGA
>NW_019197406.1:0-110 GCF_002260705.1 Seriola dumerili
TTGATGGTGATGCAAGAGTCTTAGGACACAGCTGTGTGACTCTTTTGAATGTACAAGGCCTCTCCTGCTCGTTAAGTGATTGGTAACATCAGGGTTTTGTCACTGAGGCC
>NW_019197407.1:0-106 GCF_002260705.1 Seriola dumerili
TTTGAACCATCAGTGTCTCTCACCTGTGACAATCAGCCAGCTCTCAGCTGACTCTCCAGCTCCAGAGCTGCTGCACTTGTAGAGTCCTTCATCAGACCTGGAGACA
>NW_019197408.1:0-117 GCF_002260705.1 Seriola dumerili
TTGTCATTTTTATGCCTTACAATACAATTTCATTTGATGAGTTACCATACTATGCCGTTTTTATGACCCTTTTATGCGTTAATATATTATGATGTTTTTTGGACATTTTATGCCATA
>NW_019197409.1:0-244 GCF_002260705.1 Seriola dumerili
GACAGGATTCCTGACACTGATGATGATTTTACTCTCTTCATCACTTCATCACAGCTCAGAATAACATGAGGAGACTCTGTGATTCTAACTGGAAATAAAAACTCGACCTCTGATGTCATTTAGTAGAAAAATGATCCACACACTGTTCAATATTTCCATGATTATAATTGAACATTTAAATCAGCCTGACTCAGACATCAAATACTTCTCTCCTCTCTGCAGCAGAAACAGTCTGACATTAACT
>NW_019197410.1:0-160 GCF_002260705.1 Seriola dumerili
GTGGTTAGTTACCGTGGTTAGTTACCGTGGTTAGTTACTGAGGTTAATTCGACTCACGTTAGGTTCTGTACAGCAACAACCAGCAACTGTCTCCCAGACGCAACCACGGCAACCAATGTGGGTTTGTTTTGTGAAAACATGGCGGATGGAGATTTTTTTT
>NW_019197411.1:0-162 GCF_002260705.1 Seriola dumerili
CAGGGGGAAGGTGATTTACCATAACCATGACCTAACCTTGACCTTCGACCCAAAAAACAGCTTTTTCCTAATTGGGGACACAGCTTTTTTTTCCCAATTGGACAAGCCATCCCTGGTCTCCCCGAAAGTAACACACAAAAACACACAACACACACACACACA
>NW_019197412.1:0-117 GCF_002260705.1 Seriola dumerili
CTGCTGTTGAAAATCAGATTTATGCTTCTCTGTCGACATATTCAGGTGGTCCTGCCACAGTTGCATGCGGGGTAGGAACTGATTTATAGTTCAGTGTAGTTTTTATCCTTTTCCTTG
>NW_019197413.1:0-115 GCF_002260705.1 Seriola dumerili
GTCGTTCAGACAAGGCCACAACTGGGGGCGCGAGCTAGCCGCCAATTTCATTAGCTTTTTTTTAAATTTTTTTTAAAAATTTATTTATTTTCTTTATTGGTGAAAAAAACATGGA
>NW_019197414.1:0-237 GCF_002260705.1 Seriola dumerili
AAAAGCCTGACGCTTTTCAGGGCACACAATCTCTGCAGCCTTCAGCATACATGTCTTCACAAATTCACCCTCAATAAATGGTTTTGAAGCCAGTGCAATTTCATTAGCAATAATGTAGCTGGCTTTCACTGCAGCATCACTTATTTCTCGGCTACGAGAAAACACAGACTGCTGTTTCTTCAAACCCGCCAACAATTCATTCACCTTCTCTATTCTCCGTTGTCCTTGCAAGTTTTT
>NW_019197415.1:0-254 GCF_002260705.1 Seriola dumerili
GTGATGTTAAAAGTAATTGACAACTGAATATTTAACTGCCCTGCGGCTGCTTACAACACTACACCATCAAATGTATGCCTCTAAGGTAACAAACAGGTCCAAAATCTCATTGAGCACAGAACACAAGAACATATCCAAATAGGCACATCTTCAAAAGGTATATCAGTGTGTTGTTAAGTAATTGACAACTGAATATTAAACTGCTCGGCGGCAGTTTATAATAAACCAGATGTCTTACCTTGAGCTGCAGGTCA
>NW_019197416.1:0-110 GCF_002260705.1 Seriola dumerili
TACACTATAACGTTTTATGCCATACAATACTGTGATGTTCTTTGACATTTTTATGCCTTATTATACTATGAGTTTTTTTTTACTTTTTTATGCCATACTATACTATGACG
>NW_019197417.1:0-100 GCF_002260705.1 Seriola dumerili
AAAACACATCAGGATCATATGAGTGCTGTACTTGCAATGCAAACCTAAAAAAAAAAAAAAAAAAAAAAGTTAACCGTATTTGTACAGCCCATAATCACAA
>NW_019197418.1:0-142 GCF_002260705.1 Seriola dumerili
TATTTTTTTATCCATATAATAATGTGATCAGATGCCATAGGAGAGTGTGACAGACCAAAAGACACCAGGGAAGACAGAATTGTGCTTAATTAATGGATGAATAAATGGATTATAATATATTAAGCTGTTTTAATCAGTTTTC
>NW_019197419.1:0-327 GCF_002260705.1 Seriola dumerili
AAAAAGTAATAGTATAGTAAGGCATAAAAAGTCATAGTAAAATAAGACAAAACAGGTATAGTACAGTAAGGCATTAAAAGGTCATAGTAAGACATGAAAATGTCATGGTATAGATTGATATATATTTTACTCATCCCCTAGAGAAAATTCATGTGTCCAGTAGCTCACTGGAAATAATAAATAAATAGTGATAATTAAATTAGTCCACATCCTTTTGCTGAGTTGTTGTATAGAATGATGGCAGTAAGAACAAAGGATCTGCTGAACCTCCATGTTCTGCAATGTAGCGAGATGAGATGTTTGCTGCACCTGTAGCTGCTTCTCTGT
>NW_019197420.1:0-106 GCF_002260705.1 Seriola dumerili
GTCTGAGGAGGGCTGCTGGGGAGCAGGGGCTTGAACCCCAGGGGCCTCAGGAGGGGCATCTCGGTATGAGGCGGCTGGAATGGATGGCTCAGACCTGGGTGCGTCA
>NW_019197421.1:0-189 GCF_002260705.1 Seriola dumerili
AAAAGTCAGCACAGTTAAATGTATTTAAACTTCTCACCAATTTTTCTGAATTGACTTGACAGGGATATCATAGACACTTGCATTGAACTGGAGAGTTACTTGTCTAACATACGTTTACTTTACTTGAGCATTTCCAGTTCATCATACTTAATACATCACTACATTTCAGGAGGAAATCATTGTACTTTT
>NW_019197422.1:0-108 GCF_002260705.1 Seriola dumerili
GTGCTCTCAGAGTCCTTTAAATGTTATTTGGCAAACTCCAAGGAGGGTGTCATATGTCTTTTACTCACTCCTGATTGATAAAGCGTTGCTGAGATGGTTGTCCTTCTG
>NW_019197423.1:0-115 GCF_002260705.1 Seriola dumerili
CTCCTCCCATAGTCCAAATACTTCTTCAGCCATTCAGGAAACATCTGAGTTAAAAAGTTCTTATAATTTATTATTCTCGCTTTGTCAGCATCCCATGTCAGTTTGGTGACGACAG
>NW_019197424.1:0-136 GCF_002260705.1 Seriola dumerili
GGGGAGTCACTGCACAGTCCTCACATTCGCCTCGTTGCTGCAACAGGTGCAGGAACTGATTGAACTCCGAGGACTCCTTACGTCTGGAAGTCGCGTGAGGTGATGAAACTGCACAAAATCCAGCTGCACTTTCATC
>NW_019197425.1:0-132 GCF_002260705.1 Seriola dumerili
AAATTAAATAAATAATAAAAATACATAAATAAGTAGATGCAAATAAAAAAAAGTCACCCGGAAGTAAAATAAATGTGGCATTTGGAAATAAAGGTCCCTGGAAATAAATAAATGTGGAATTGTAAAATAAAA
>NW_019197426.1:0-525 GCF_002260705.1 Seriola dumerili
GGAATTTTAAATAAAAGTAAAACAGTTCTATTAATGCTGTTTGCACTGGTGGATAACTCTGTCTTCAGCTGCTTCCAGGGATGACTTTCACATCATTTTGTATTCCGCATGAGTAATAATTTAATGGACACAGTGTACCCTACTGTGATAAAACAGCGCTTTTTACTTATATAATAATTGTCTTGGAGCTAGAAAAAGCCTTTTCAAAACAGATATAACACTAAATTTACATAAATACCAGATAAGGTGTTGGAATTGAATTTCATTCATTTTCTGCAAGTTCATTGTCAGTGCACAGGGATTATGTATAAATAATCTCATGCCTGAATCTGATGCCAACAAAGTTTACCATGTTAGTGGAACTGCCCAAGGGCTCAACGTGATCATAAAAGGATCATGTTCAAAAGGAATATGTTCAAAGTAAAACACTGAGTGCTCCTGAAAGGGTTGGATACAATAAGGCTTGAAAAGCACAGTGAAGGCAGCAGTTTATATACTGTGTGTATATATATATATATATATATA
>NW_019197427.1:0-228 GCF_002260705.1 Seriola dumerili
TCCAAGCTTTGTCATTGTCCCACTTGTGTTTGGTGATGAGAGACTCTGGTGTTGGAGCGATCCATGTCTTTGTCTTTAGATCAAATGCTACAAAGTCGTCTCCATCATAACCATACTGTCGAAAACCATTAACCTCTCCAGTCTCATCGTCCCACTCACAGCCGACCATGGTCTGGTAAACGTGGACTTCTGAGACAGAGACAGATATTGTTGTAAACAGACTGAGAT
>NW_019197428.1:0-126 GCF_002260705.1 Seriola dumerili
TATAGTAAGGCATAAAAAGTCATAAAAACGTTATAGTAAGGTATAGAAAATTATACAAATATCATACTATAGTAAGTCATAAAAAGTCATAAAGAGTCATAGTATAGTAAGACATAAAAAGTCATA
>NW_019197429.1:0-100 GCF_002260705.1 Seriola dumerili
CATAAAAACATCACAGTATGATAAGGAATAAAAAGCCATCGTATAGTAAACCATAAAAACACTAAAAAAAACCTTATAGTTTAATAATGCATGAATTTAT
>NW_019197430.1:0-217 GCF_002260705.1 Seriola dumerili
TATATGCTTGCAACAAGTGGCATCTGTTCTTAATGACGACAACATTGTTAACCCTAACCTTCTCCGCTCCACAACAAAAAGAAGGAAACCACAGCCTTTTCCTGTGAAGCTGTGGGCTGTGTTCTGGTTGGGCTTGGGTTCTGCAGGTTGTGATATCATCTGCTCATAACACAACCTGCAGAACCCACACTCTGAGCTTCACACACACACACACACA
>NW_019197431.1:0-175 GCF_002260705.1 Seriola dumerili
TGAACCTTATTCCAAATGAATGCTTATATTGCTCTGTATCTGCTGGATATGTACAGGGCATTCAGAAAGTATTCAGACCCATTCATTTTTTTCACATTTTGGTATGTTGCAGCCTTATACCAAAATGTTTTTTTTATTTTTTTATTTTAGCATAAAGAAATTTTTGCAAATTTGT
>NW_019197432.1:0-142 GCF_002260705.1 Seriola dumerili
CCAGATGAAACATTGTATGGACAGAACATTAAGATGCTTTTTCTATTTTGTTGCTATAGATACCATTCAGCACAAACAATACATCATATGGCAGTTAAGGATCTATTAAATGGACTCACAGCAGGTCTCCGAATTATACTTA
>NW_019197433.1:0-4911 GCF_002260705.1 Seriola dumerili
CTTTCTACACCTGACACACTTGTAGATGTAGGCCAACGCTAAGTCTTGATGTCTTATTTTTTCAGCATAATTTTCCCTGGGAATTGATGCAAGCACTTCCTGAATATTTCAAATGAACTTATGGATTCGCCGCTTTGCCAGTGCTGCAGAGCTGTCTCACTTCACTGATTAACTGTATCGCTTCGTCTTCTATTGACACAATAGTCAGGACATCATCCACATCAAAGTTTCTTTCAATGAAGCGGATGGATGCTTCACCAAAGCCACCTTGTCCTTGAGCGCCAATGTGTTTCAGTCCATAGTTTGCACATCCGGGTGATGATGCTGCCCCGAACAGGTGCACTCTCATTCTATAAACTGATGGCTGGGATTGAATGTCTCCATCATCCCACCACAGAAATCTCAAATAGTCTTGGTCTTCAGCTCTGACCACCTCCTGTCATGTCACCTTTGCTCAACTGTTTGGACCCTCTGAACCACCCGGACAGCACATCAACAATATCAATTCATCTGCAATCAATCCTACATTTACAATCTTTACATTTATACTCTATATTCTACATCACACTCAACTGCAATTAAAGCTAACATCTTGCCCTTTTTTCCTTTCACCACCAGATGGCGCCAGATCACCACCAATCACCAGGAGTCAATCAATTCAATTTTTATCAATAAAACACACTGTAAGTCTTATTTCTTACACATATCACTGCCGCTCAAACATTTCTACCACAACAAAACAGTCAAGATGAGTGTTTTTACTATTTTTGATGTATTTCTTCTTACAGGTGGAGACGGCCCTCTCTGAACATCACACTCAACTGCGTCAGGACCATGAAAGCAGGTGGAGCTGGATGACTGTCCATTTGGGAAAACATACATGCATTTTCATCTCAATTTAGAGTACCCTCCAAGCCTTAAAAAACATACAAACCACCACCTGTAATTTCACATCATAGACATCACTTCTTCCTCTCAATAAAAATCACACTTCCCCAAATCTACCACAACTCTTCTTATCCAAATTTCACTTGGCTTTGGTATTATTCCTTGGAATTAATCATCAAAACTCTTACTAGTTAGTAAAAATATCATTTGGGCATCATCATTCATAGGAGTGTCATATTTAACCCTTCTATCCATCTTCATTTTTCACATAAGGATCATGGCTCAATCAGCAGGCCTCAGCTCTGACCACCTCCTGTCATGTCACCTTTGCTGGACTACCTGGACAACACATCACGTAGGTGACATCTTTACAAACTTCATATCAATTCATTTGCAAGCAATCCTACATTTACAATCTTTACATTTGTACTCTATATTCTTGCTCTTTGGTTACATGCCTCTTTTAGACTAAGTCTTTTTGCTGCTGCAACGGTATGTCAACATTTTCCTCTGCTGTACCGCCTTTAAATCCATATTAAATTTTAAATTACATTCAACTACAGAAAACTCAATAGTCTTCATTTTTATTCAAGTCAGCATATCTTACTTCTCAATTCATTTTCATTTCATAGATTCTGCTAATTTACTATTTACTATTACACACAAAAACTCTAAAAGATTATACCACTAATCCTCTTCTCTATAAATGCAGCTGGAACCCTCCACTTCTTCTTTGGCAGTCGGCCCTTCCACCTCCAACTGACTGGAACAGACTGGCACGCAGACCAGTGACCGGATTGAACGCCAACACATTGATTAGATTTTGGGTTTAACATGTCAGGGCAGATTTTCACTGTACAAGTACATTCTTTTCTTGCTAAAGAAAATTCATGCTTCAACTAAACCACTATTCTAGCTTAGTTACACCTGTTGTTGATTCTTCAGTAGTGGGAACTTCAACGATACAATTGTGTTTGAACAAATTTAAAATGTGATGAATGGTAGTTAAGTTGAATGTATGAATTTTATTTAGCAAATAAAAGAATGTACTTTAGACATAACATGTTAAATAACATCAATGTGGTGATATGTTAAGCACTGATCAAAATAAAAAGTGAAGTGTGTTATGTCTCCCTGCTTCTTCTCTTCCCACCTCACTTGCTCCACCCCAACCCCCCCTCCACCCGAACCCCCCCCTCCACCCCAACCCCCCTACCCCCTACCCCGAACCCCCCTACCCCCTACCCCGAACCCCCCACCCCAACCCCCCCGAACCCCCCCTACCCCCCCACCAGCCCAATCCCACCTCGCCCTTTCAGGCCCCGCCCATCCACGAGCCCGCGTGTGGCGAGTCCAGATTTAGGGGCCCCGCCCCATTTTAGGCCCCGCCCACCTCATACGCCCCGCCCATTGTCACGCCCACTTCGTTTACCACGCCCATTGCCCCGCCCATTTAGCAAAACCACGCCCATATTTGCGTTCCAGAGCGCCTAGCCACGCCCCTTTCTCCGCCCACTTGCAAGACCCCGCCCCTTTCTCCGCCCACTTTCCCACGATCCGCCCCTTTCCCCCCCGTTTGGCTCGCCCCGCCCCTTTCTCCTCCCACTTCCTATGCCCCGCCCTTCATAAATTCACCGACTCTCATAAGTATTGAACCCACGACCTTGGGGTTCCCATGCAGTCCTCTAACACCCTGAGCTACTTGGCCACTTAAAGGTATGTTCTCGTCGCCCTGTCATTATTGTCATTATCTGGATGTTAGACTTCATAAATTTACTGCCTCTTATAAGAATCGAACCCACAGTCCCTTAGCTATTAGGCAGTCTTCTTACAGCCTGAGCTATTTCATCAGACAATTCCTTGCTATTTCTTACAGCCTTTGACTGTTTGCATCCACTGTTGGACATCAAAACTCACCTAACCTAAGAAGAATTGAACCCACAAAGAAGAATTGAACCCACGACCTTGGAGTTTCCATGCAGTCCTCTAACACCCTGAGCTACTTGGCCACTTAAAGGTATGTTCTCGTCGTCCTGTCATTATTGTCATTATCCGGATGCTAGACTTCATAAATTTACTGCTACTTCTTACAGCCTGAGCTATTTCATCAGACAATTCCCTGCTATTTCTTACAGCCTTTGACTGTTTGCATCCACTGTTGGACATCAAAACTCACCTAACCTAAGAAGAATTGAACCCACGAAGAAGAACTGAACCCACGACCTTGGAGTTTCCATGCAGTCCTCTAACACCCTGAGCTACTTGGCCACTTAAAGGTATGTTCTCGTCGCCCTGTCATTATTGTCATTATCTGGATGCTAGACTTCATAAATTTACTGCCTCTTATAAGAATCGAACCCACAGTCCTTTAACTCTTAGGCAGTCTTCTTACAGCCTGAGCTATTTGATCAGACAATTCCCTGCTATTTCTTACAGCCTTTGACTGTTTGCATGGACATACAAACTCACCTAACTTAAGAAGAATTGAAAGCAGTCCTCTAACACCCTGAGCTATTTAACCAGACAACGGAACCCCTTTCCTATAGTTGTTTTGATTTGTTCTGTTCTCTACCCCGCTTAGTACGATCCAGGTTCCCCCTTCCATAAATCAAATTGGATTCACCCACTTCCTGTTTGACAGTCTTACCTTTCACCTTGGCTTGGAGGCAGCACATGCTGCAAACAATTGGATGGGAGCACATGCTGCAAACAATTGGGTCATGTCAAAGAAAATCAGAAGTGAGTAGTCTCAAATTCAATATAACCAAATTATTCACAGTTATCTAATTTGGCAGGCTGAGTTAGCCCCACAGGCTCAAGCTTCTGTGTTGACTTTCAAACATCTTAGCTGGTGATATCATTGATAGGAAATATTGGAAAAGGCAAAGAAAAGTCAAAAACAAAAGGTCCAGAGAGAAGGACAGCCTGTATTTCTTTAGTCAGGAATTTTACACCACATTTCATTCGTGTTTGTGTGCACTTCAGGTCTTCTCTGGCCCATCTTCTCTCTTCATTTAGCAGCCTGGACAGAAAACGTATATAAATAACATTGACAAAACATATTAAGCTGTGCTCCATCCAACTATGAACTGCAGCTTTGTATCCTTCTCCTGGTCCTCAGCCTTCAGTTTCTCATAGTCTGACATGAGGCTCTCCTTCTCCTGTAACAAACCCTGGTTAACACTGTGAAAGAAACACAAATGCACACAAAAGTTAAACATTTTCACTTGACTTTGTATGCGTGCACTTCTCCCACCATGTGTTTGGTCAACATGTTGTAGAAATGTCAAGCCAAAAATGTAAAAAAAAAAAAAAAACCCTTTCAAAGTTATTAATTTGCAAATGCAAAACCTTGCAAATTGGTCAGGAAAAGATAGAGAAAATATCCATGTCCATGTGATTTAACAAAAAAAAATAAAAAACCTCAACTTAAGGTCCAATTTACAGCTTTTTCTGCAGCTTTGAAACATGTGTAACACCTACTCACATGCAAGACACTGAAGTGAAGAGCAAATGTTACTGGCAAAACCCAGAGCTTTTAAGCCTTCACACAGCCCCTCACAGCCTCTTTTGATTGACTGTGTAATAGCCATATATAATAAAAACTCTCGATGCTGCTGATTTTCTGTCTCACAACCCCCCATCTTTTCCCATCCCTGTGGTGCTCTCAAAACTGGCAATGACAGGAATCAAACCAGAGTCTTTGAAATTGCCGCCTTATGGTTATGAACAATTACACCACACCACCAGTCCCACTCACATTGGGAGTTGCTTTTGACATTACACTTTGGATGTTGGACTTGAAACCTCACAGACTGACCTGGGCTTGAACCCATGACCTCAAAAAGCCTGTGCAGGTGTCTAACCCATTGAGTTACCAAGCCAGACAAAATTTGAACATCTTCAAAAAGCTTTTCAGTCGTGCCTCTGTGTGTTGGTCCCCCGAAAAGTAGTAAGCTCAAACAAGATTTGAACTCTCAACCTCTGAGTCTATAGAGTAGCCCTCTAAGCCCTCAAGCCACT
>NW_019197433.1:7341-7906 GCF_002260705.1 Seriola dumerili
TCTTTTCCCATCCCTGTGGTGCTCTCAAAACTGGTAACAACAGGAATCGAACCAGAGTCTTTGAAATTGCCACCTTATGGTCATGAACAATTCCACCACGCCACGAGTCCCACTTGCATTGGGAATTGCTTTGGGCACGCTTTTGACATTACACTTTGGATGTTGGACTTCAAAACTCATGGACTGACCTGGGCTTGAACCCATGACCTCAAAAACCCTGTGCAGGTGTCTAACCCATTGAGCTACCAAGCCAGACGAAATTAAATGGTCTTTCTCAAGGCTTTTCACTCTTCCCTCTGTGTGTTGGTCCCAAAGACTAGATCAAATGAGATTCAAACCCACACCAACACACAGAGGGAAGAGTGAAAAGCCTTGAGAAAGACCATTTAATTTCGTCTGGCTTGGTAGCTCAATGGGTTAGACACCTGCACAGGGTTTTTGAGGTCATGGGTTCAAGCCCAGGTCAGTCCATGAGTTTTGAAGTCCAACATCCAAAGTGTAATGTCAAAAGCGTGCCCAAAGCAATTCCCAATGCAAGTGGGACTCGTGGCGTGGTGGAATTGTT
>NW_019197434.1:0-127 GCF_002260705.1 Seriola dumerili
CCTTTACTGCTGTTTCCGATGTATATGTACATGTGAAGTTTGTTAAATAAAACGTTTTCAAAGACACTTCTGGTAAAGAAGCTTTTCATACAGCACAAAGTGTGTTAAAGTGAGAAAAGACTGTTCA
>NW_019197435.1:0-120 GCF_002260705.1 Seriola dumerili
GAGAGTGGTTTGAGATCCTTTTTGCTTTTTTCAAATGCACACAGCTTATATTTACATTGAGTGAATATCGAGTGTTACTCATCAGACAACATTGGGTGTGTCTTTGAACACAGACTGTGT
>NW_019197436.1:0-133 GCF_002260705.1 Seriola dumerili
GTAACAGAGAGTTAAAGTGAGTTTTCATTAATACCCCCCGGGAGCAGGAGAAACAGGGGAAACTTCACGAGGGCAAACAGACGAAGTGGGAGCACAGAGACTAAATACACACCTGTGGAGCAGGTAACAAGAA
>NW_019197437.1:0-148 GCF_002260705.1 Seriola dumerili
GGAGGTGAGAGAGGTGCATTGTATTTCTCTCTTTTTCACTGTTTGAGGCACTTTTCATGTGAACAACCAACTGCAACGCTACGAATGTTTTCCTGGAGAGACGTGTGTTGTTATCCCAAATTTATAAAGAGACCACACGTCCCCCTTC
>NW_019197438.1:0-105 GCF_002260705.1 Seriola dumerili
GAATATTTAATAAACTGATCAAATGTTTTACGAAATATTTTAAAAATAAATATTTTATAATTTACGAAAGTCAAATAAATGTGGAGTGAAAACAACAATACTCAA
>NW_019197439.1:0-149 GCF_002260705.1 Seriola dumerili
GCCTTGACAACGACACATTGATTGACTGACACACACTAGCTGATAGTGAGTGGGACAGAACGTGATAGACTTCTATGTAAGCATGGCAATCAAGTATAATAGTAATTATTAATATAATCATGATGATATTCATCAGGACTCGGGACAAC
>NW_019197440.1:0-164 GCF_002260705.1 Seriola dumerili
TAGTTAAACAGAATAGAAGTTTTGTATCTCCATAACCTCTGTATGTGTTGACAGGTTCTGGTCTGAAGATAAAGAGATCATGTACAACAACATTAGATGCAGTTTGTGAAGCCCAGGAAGGATTCTACTGTACTGACTTTACAAAGAACAGCTGTGTGGCAGCA
>NW_019197441.1:0-146 GCF_002260705.1 Seriola dumerili
TTTATATTTTTTTATATATATTTTTTATATATATATATATTAGCACATCTCTGACCTACTTACTGATTTATTTTAATGCACCTACACGGACACAAATGTTTAATACGCAACAGATTATTACAAAATGATCAGTTCACACTGAGACA
>NW_019197442.1:0-127 GCF_002260705.1 Seriola dumerili
GCGTTTTCTTTTTCAGCAAAACTGACAAAAATGTAAAGATGTTTTATTGGCAGAGTATTGGATAATGAAAATGATTGATAGCTGCAACGCAAAATGAATTCATTTTTCTGAGGTCATCTAAATATAA
>NW_019197443.1:0-149 GCF_002260705.1 Seriola dumerili
GACGCAGACATCCAAATGGTGGCGAGGTGTGTGGAGCAGAAAAAAGTACTGCCAGTGGCAGAACGCTGCACTTGGTCCCGAATGGCAGGGGCGTTGTTCCGACAGCAGAAAAAGCTACAGGTTAGAGGCCACATATTATACCGTCAAGT
>NW_019197444.1:0-1456 GCF_002260705.1 Seriola dumerili
CATTGTTATACAAATTCTCCTTTTTAAGATTTTCTTGTTAAATGTTTTGTCATATTTCTTGGAAAAGGATAAAGTATTGGCGAAGCATATACTGTTATATAAAGATGTCATGTGAAATCAATTATTTGATATGTAATATTTGTAACACAATTACACATAACACTCAGGCTCCACCAGCCTGAAATATGAGGATTGATGGATTTTGTACAGCTGTTCAAAAGTAGTATTTTCTAGTGCCACTACCACTATCATGCCAGGCAATCCACTCCAATCCTTTTCCAGGGGCCTGTCTGATCCAGGCCATGTAGTAGTCACTGAATGTGAACCCAGAGGCTGTACAGGTCAGTGTGTGGGATTCTCCAGGCCTTTTAACCACTGGCTCAGATTCTGTCAGAGTCTGACCATCAACACTTGTAACAAAAAATAAATAGATAACTGGGAAGTTGATTAAATGCTTCAAAGTTTTAAAGAAAACTTCAACTCAGGATCAGAGAAACTCTTCACCTGCCCAGCAGAGAGTTAACAGCAGCAGTCCTGTCCTATAGTCCATCATGTTAAACTGTGTGTCCACTGTTCTCTGTCATCCTCTCTGCAGTCAGATAAGTAGAGGTGGAAGACATCTGAGTTTTGCATTGACTCCTCCTCACAGGGAGGAGAGAACTGGTTTGCATTTGACTTTCTTTTTTATATTTATAAAATATTATTCTACAGTGAGAGAAAAGTCTTCAGAAGTTTAAGTTTATTATTGGAATTTAAATTGTTAAAAACCGATTTTTGGTTGAATTATATTGTTCATGAGGTTTATTCACAAGAAAAAACATCACACAACTGAAAACTCTGAAAAATTTCATGATACTGATTCAGTAACTAGTGCAGTTGCGATTGAGAGAATATTTTTTGTTTTTTAAACATAGGTTTTATGGAAGAGACACTTTGTGAAGATCCATGTCTTGTTGGATTATGACCTTTTTAAAACCAGGTTCTCAGCTGGATGAATTTCATCACTTGAAAGGTGTAATAGTGTTATTCAGTTTTCACTTTGGGAAAATGTACCGTAATATTTCGGATATTATAAAGTCAGCATATTAAAATTGTTGAAAACAGTTGCTGTAAAATTTAATTAAGAACCATTTATAAAATCTAAACACTGTTTCCCTCTTGACTGTAACAGTGAGCTGGTGTGAAATCATTAGTGGTCTGAGGGCTCCTCCTCTGGTGGCTTCATGTTACAAGTGTTCAGGCACTGAGGGGTTTTTGTTCAGGTCTACTGATGGTTTGTGTTATTGTGTGTCTCTGGCACAGTAATACACAGCAGTGTCTTCAGGCTGCACATTCTGTCCATTTAGAGTCACTCTGTTGCTGGAAGAGTCTAAGTCAATACTGAATTTGTTCTTTAGTGAATCTTTGTAGTATGAGCCTCCAGTATATCTCGATCCAATCCACTCCAGTGCTTTCC
>NW_019197445.1:0-140 GCF_002260705.1 Seriola dumerili
CCACCCCCCCCCATCACAGTGTAAACGGGTGGCTCGTCAGATTCCCAGAGAGAGGGAGGGGCCCACACATCAGACCACAGCTGAAGATGTTTTCGATGCTGAGCGGAGATAGGAACCTCAGGCATGTGGTTTGGCGGAGG
>NW_019197446.1:0-265 GCF_002260705.1 Seriola dumerili
TCTTTGTCAGATTTAAATTCTGACCTTCTTGATCTTCTGACTTGTAGAGGACGATCTATGGACCCGTCACTCCTCATGGACACACAGATGGATCCAGGTTCTTCCAGTTTCCTCCTGAAAGACACAGGATTTAATCTGAAGTGCTTCCAGAACACAGTCAAACAGTCTTTTGTGGATACAGTTAAGAAACCAGGATAAGTGTGTTTTTTCACCACTGAACAGACAACCTGTTGAACATGCAGTTCAGTGGATCAATGTGAAAACA
>NW_019197447.1:0-117 GCF_002260705.1 Seriola dumerili
AGACTGGTTGGTACGGGCTAAATTGCCATCAACTGAAAAATTGGCTAGGACGAGCCCTAAAAAGTTAGAGTCTCAATTCCTCAGACTTGAGTACATTAGGAATGAAAAAAACAGAAA
>NW_019197448.1:0-101 GCF_002260705.1 Seriola dumerili
TTAAAATAATGAATGAGAGTAAGGCAAAGAGGGGTCAGTAGAGGGGCACAGCCGCTTAATGCAGCCATGCTAACTTTTCCTTTATCTTATCTGCAGAATGG
>NW_019197449.1:0-124 GCF_002260705.1 Seriola dumerili
TCTCCATCAGGGTCAGATCTAAGGTGGACACCATCCCTGGAGAAATAAGCTTCTCGTCTGTTCTTATCTCTGGCTCTACAACGCTGAGTGACATCACTTCCTGTCATCACAGGAAGTGCAGGAA
>NW_019197450.1:0-108 GCF_002260705.1 Seriola dumerili
GTACTTTCCTGACAACCCTTCCAGAGGGGAGTTTACTATCGCGGGCTAGATTTAGTAAAATTCTGGACAATTTATGAAAAGTCATGGACTCAGAGACCTGTAGTTTTT
>NW_019197451.1:0-116 GCF_002260705.1 Seriola dumerili
ACACTGTCTCTCTCTCTTTTATTTCACATGTTTCACTAACAATATTTACCAGCTTCTCTCAGTGTTTCAATATTGTTTCTGTGTTTCCAGAGAATAAAAATCTGATCATCAAATCA
>NW_019197452.1:0-171 GCF_002260705.1 Seriola dumerili
ATGAACGTCACTGGCTGATAGACTTTGAACATGACTTTCCTGATTTCTTTAGAGTAAAATGTGTTGCCTTGTACCTCCACCTCGAACTTCTGCACCCTTTCATTCTGCACTAAAGGAGCCTGCGAGAGAAAGATATTGTATAGGATCCAGGAAAACCGTTAACAAGGCAAA
>NW_019197453.1:0-110 GCF_002260705.1 Seriola dumerili
AGCTAACAGCGATCCAAACAGAGAATATATGAAGTTAACAATGTTAGGTGTCCTCAGTTAATGATATGAACACAGGTTAATTACATTTCTGCTAAATGCAGTGGAGGAGT
>NW_019197454.1:0-130 GCF_002260705.1 Seriola dumerili
ATATATACATATATATACATATATATGTATATATATACACATAAATATACATTAAAAAATATATATACATAAATATACATTAAAAAAAAATATATACATATATATATATATACACACACACACATATATA
>NW_019197455.1:0-106 GCF_002260705.1 Seriola dumerili
TATATAAAAACAATGCTGGACCTCAGACCTGGTGCTTTCTGAAGGTGTGGACCAGAGTACCATTGACGTAGTTAATGGAGATGCAGAGGGCTGTGACAATCACATT
>NW_019197456.1:0-129 GCF_002260705.1 Seriola dumerili
ACCGACCAATCGCTAACTTTGTCTGTCTTCTGTTTGGTGCTGAGCTGGTATTGTGCCGGTGGATTTTAGGGCTTTTTAGACACAAACATGTGCCCACTGTGGCCAAAAAAACACTATGTGAACTGCAGC
>NW_019197457.1:0-168 GCF_002260705.1 Seriola dumerili
TCACAGATTAACAACTCTTAGTCCTTTAAGCAACTGGTGTTGGCTTGAATATCTGTATTTTTTGTTTGTGTATCGTTCGCATGTTATGTGATTAAAACCAAGCCATATGAAACCAGTAGCAACAATAACCCACCTATTGTAAAGTAAGAAATATAGAAGAAGGAACAT
>NW_019197458.1:0-105 GCF_002260705.1 Seriola dumerili
TTAATTATATTATATAACATTAATGTTCTGTACATACATACATACATCACTTTCTTATTGTTTGTCTGTTTGTAACATGTTGTCTCGTATGTAAACAAGTAGCAC
>NW_019197459.1:0-105 GCF_002260705.1 Seriola dumerili
GTCTCCATAGGCGACGTCTGAGCTGTTGATTGCAGGTTCAATCATGGTGTTGTTTCTTTATTAACCTGCTTCTAACCTTCATCCTTTAATGTCCTTGTTACCCAG
>NW_019197460.1:0-126 GCF_002260705.1 Seriola dumerili
CTTTAATTTTCTGATATCTCTATACTGATATATATGTTGAGCAAGACTTACATTTTCATGGTTTGAATTTAATTGTGTTAATTTCTTTTAAATTGATAAAGCACACATAACAACCCACAAGATAGG
>NW_019197461.1:0-117 GCF_002260705.1 Seriola dumerili
GCTTGTCAAGTCGATTTATGTATTTAGACTGGCATAAGCGGACAGGACAGTCCAGATTTGCAGAAAAGCTGTAGAAATAAAAATGTTGATCAGCTAAAAGAAATAGAAATTTGGTGT
>NW_019197462.1:0-223 GCF_002260705.1 Seriola dumerili
AATTAATCAGCTGCTAGTATGATAAATGATTACTTCAATTAGAAGTAGTTTTTTTTTTTTTATTCTTTATTTTTTTCCTGCAGTTTCTATGTGGGAATGTTTGCTGCTGTTTTTTAATTGTGAACTGAAATTCTTTGAGTTTGGACTTTTGGTTGCACAAAACAAGACACTTAAAGAATTCACCGTAGACTCTGGGACGCTGCGATGGACATGTTTTAATAAT
>NW_019197463.1:0-134 GCF_002260705.1 Seriola dumerili
CCTCCTTCTCTGTGCTCACATATACAGTATTTTAACACAGCTGAATTCACAATAAAGCTCTTCTCATTTACATGTTTTCCCGTTTCTGTTGTCATGACAATGGGACAAGTCAAATAAAGAGAGTGAAACGTGGC
>NW_019197464.1:0-125 GCF_002260705.1 Seriola dumerili
TTCATTTAATTTTAACTTTGAAGACAAATACACAAACAAAGGTGTTAAACAGGAAAGGTATTTTTTTTTTTTAAAAAGGGTCATACTTATTCCTATTGTGACATTTTATTACAGGGATTTCAAAC
>NW_019197465.1:0-134 GCF_002260705.1 Seriola dumerili
ATAGAAAGGCATAAAAACGTCAAAAAACATCATATTATATTAAGTCATAAAAACGCCATAAAAGGTCATAGTATGGTATGTCATAATATGTCATAAATACGTTATAGTATAGTAAGGCATGAAATGGCAAAAAT
>NW_019197466.1:0-107 GCF_002260705.1 Seriola dumerili
TGAATAGGTAGCTAGCTGTGTTTTTGAGAGATTTCAGATTATATATATTTTTTTAAAGTTCTGTTCCTATTGTGAAGTATTTCCCCATTGTATGAAAACTGTTCCTG
>NW_019197467.1:0-167 GCF_002260705.1 Seriola dumerili
CTTCAAATACACAGTCATACCTTCTGTGATGGAGTATGAGAACACAATGTTTATAATGTTTAGCAACAAGAGCAACAAATGCCAGTGCAAGTCATCCTCTGGTACCAGGTCACCAAATATCAAAGGTATGTTTGTGACCAAACACAGTGTTTGTGATGCATTTAACC
>NW_019197468.1:0-196 GCF_002260705.1 Seriola dumerili
GAACAGGGGTGTGTAGACTTTTTATATCCACTGTATGTACATATATTGAATTTTCATATATGGCCATACATGAAAAATATATATGTAAAAATTATATATAAAATCTAGAGATTGGAATAATTTTCATTTATATGTCTTGCCCATACAAGTTTGTCTGTTTATTTATGTATGCTTATATTGTAGACATATGTTACAT
>NW_019197469.1:0-103 GCF_002260705.1 Seriola dumerili
TAATAAAGACAAGACTTTTTTTTTATTTGTGGAAAAAAATGGGAATTAAGTGGTTTTTAAAATACTATTTAATTTTCTTGTAAATACTGTAGGAAAATGAATC
>NW_019197470.1:0-179 GCF_002260705.1 Seriola dumerili
GCAGTTTCTGAAATACTCAGACCAGCCCATCTGGCACCAACAATGATGCCACCTTCAAAGTCATTTAAATCACCTTTCTTCCCCATTCTGGTGCCCAGTTTGAACTTCAGCAGATCGTCTTGATCATGTCTACATGCCTGAATGCATTGAGTTGCTGCCATGTGATTGGCCTATAAGAT
>NW_019197471.1:0-109 GCF_002260705.1 Seriola dumerili
ATCTAATGCTGTCTACCTCACGCCGCCGCCGCCGCCGCCGCCGCCACCACCTCCACTCGCCATGAATAATGCTTAACAGTCTGGTTTGTGGTGATGTTAAATGAGATTG
>NW_019197472.1:0-166 GCF_002260705.1 Seriola dumerili
GGGTGGGGGTGGGGGGTAACACAAAGAAGCAGAATTCTTTCTTCTGAATTAATTAATCATCTACTGTGTGAGAAGAAAAGGAGACTCATTCAAACTGACTAGTGTTCATTTGTGGTTGGAGCTTCGAGAATTTCAGGATCCTCACACTGGGCTAGTAGCAAACCGC
>NW_019197473.1:0-127 GCF_002260705.1 Seriola dumerili
AGTCAGGAAGATTATCTCCTCCATGCCAAGTCCCAAGCATGTTCATCGCTCTCTCCAAGCTCCACCAGCTCAGTCTCGTCTTCATCCTATCACAACCTGACATGCTGGCCTTCAGCCAATCACTTGT
>NW_019197474.1:0-237 GCF_002260705.1 Seriola dumerili
TGCCTTACTATACTATGACGTTTTTTCAAATTTTTTTATCTTACTATACTTTTGTTTTTTGGCATTTTATGCCACACTAATCTATGACTTTTTTTCAATTTTTTTTTACCTTACTATACTATGTAATTTTTTTTGCGTAGTATGCCTTACTTTACTATGAAGTTTTATACCTTACTATACAATGACGTTTTTTTTTGTTTTTTTTGCCTTAGTATACTATGATATTTTTTTTTTTTT
>NW_019197475.1:0-101 GCF_002260705.1 Seriola dumerili
AAACGACATAGTATAGTATGGCGAAAAATGTCAAAATAAATAAAAGTATAGTAAATCATAACATGCAAAAAAACGACATAGTATAGTATGGCGAAAAAGTC
>NW_019197476.1:0-324 GCF_002260705.1 Seriola dumerili
GACATGTGTGCAGAGTTTCATGGGAAAGGCCTCAAAAAGGCAATTCATTTCAACAGGGCAATTTCAATAGGGTCCTTGCACCCCTCGGGTGCTCGTGAATCAATGAATGAGATGAACCCTCACAGACAGTTGTAATAGAAGGGTCTCACTTGATGACAATTATCCTTTAGAATAAAAACAGTGCACTGAGTTTTGATATGTAAATGATATTTAAATGAAACGTGAGTGTATTTTAGAAAATGTCTTTGTCAGAACTTCATTATGACAGAAGAAACATCTCATTCATCTCAGCAGTGATTTGAACACTGACCCTGCCTCTGCTGT
>NW_019197477.1:0-351 GCF_002260705.1 Seriola dumerili
CCTGACGTGACGTCACAAACCAGCTACGAGGAGTTTACACCCGATATCACCGAGGAAGAAAACGATGAAAGCTACAGCTTCCAGTGCTCCCGCCCAGGCCTGTACCAGTGCAGAGTGACAGGCCTGCTGTTTCACATGGAGGGAGAAGGGGACGTGGTTTACAGGATCGTCCCCTGGGACAGGAGGCAACTGGCTCAGTATCACAAGAAGCCTGCAGGACCCCTGTTTGACATCAGATGTGTCCAGCAGTCTGTGTGTCGGCTTCATCTCCCACACTGTGAGATCAGCTCCACAGGAGGATGACAGTTCCTGTCAGTAGCTCATGTGACGGAGGAGAGCATGGAGTTGATC
>NW_019197478.1:0-108 GCF_002260705.1 Seriola dumerili
TTGC
Organism: Seriola dumerili; assembly: GCF_002260705.1. NCBI lineage: Eukaryota > Metazoa > Chordata > Actinopteri > Carangiformes > Carangidae > Seriola > Seriola dumerili. The sequence continues at coordinate 5 of NW_019197478.1, forward strand.
GATTGCAATTTCAGTTGGAATGGTAGTTTTTTTTTTTTTTTTTTTATTTCATTTAATTTTCACAGAGAAAAATTTAAAAATGATGATGTGATTTTTGTTGTAGG
>NW_019197479.1:0-100 GCF_002260705.1 Seriola dumerili
GCTGTGGTTGGAGGTTGTGGTCTATTTGTTATTGGTGGCTGAGTTTCAGGTGGAGGTTGTGGTATATTTGTTGTTTGTGACTCAGGTAGAGCTGTCGTTG
>NW_019197480.1:0-115 GCF_002260705.1 Seriola dumerili
AAAGAAAACTGGACTAAACTTTTCCAGACAAAAACCTTCGGCTCAGGGTTTAATTCTCCACAGAGTTTAGGTGGAATTCAGTCTTTATTCCTTCAGACCAGCAGTATTAAACTAT
>NW_019197481.1:0-104 GCF_002260705.1 Seriola dumerili
TCTGCATTTAGCACAAACACAAGTACACACACACACACGTGCGCGCGCACACACACACACGCGCGCACGCTTGGAGAGGATGAATTTGGTCAGCTTCGTTGGTC
>NW_019197482.1:0-129 GCF_002260705.1 Seriola dumerili
TCGATCAAGAGAAAGCTTTTGATCGAGTGGAACATGAGTGTTTATGGCTCACTATGGCTTTTGGTTTTAGCCCTGTTTTTATTAATAAAGTCAAGGTTTTATACGGTGATGTTCAGAGTATTTTAAAAA
>NW_019197483.1:0-187 GCF_002260705.1 Seriola dumerili
GGACACACACTTAAAGACGTTGCTTCATAGCACGACAGGGTACCTGTGAGGTTTTACGCCACTTTTATGCCACTCATTTTCATAATGACCCACCATAGAGATAGATGGTCACATTGACGGCCCCAGGGCAAGTGAGAGGAACAATAAAATTATATGAAATGGATTAGCAAGACGTAAAATTACATTA
>NW_019197484.1:0-408 GCF_002260705.1 Seriola dumerili
ATCTGATGTTAATTAGAATTGAAGGCGTGATGTTTTTGGAGCGGAAAAATGTGGTGAAATGATTTCATCTCTATTGTTGCTCCGCAGGTATCACTCGATGTCCACCCCCGACTCTTGGTACGAGAAACATTTTGATCAGTTTGAATTAATAGTTTGAATCATTGTGTTGTTGACTTCTGAGTCACATGCTTAGCATGTGTCAGGGTCCGTGTGTCTACATAGCACATAAAGTTCTGATAGGATGGGGAAGGTTGCAACAAGTTATTTTAACTGTCCCCAAGCTAAGCAGCCAAATCAAGACAGACCACACAACAGTGTTTTTCAACAGTATTAGTTCAAAATAGGCAAAATATATGTGCAGCTAATTTTGTCCCATAGCACAACAGATGCAACAATAATTGCTCATTT
>NW_019197485.1:0-182 GCF_002260705.1 Seriola dumerili
GGGGGGTTGAAGGGGGAGAAGCCTCAGTGTCTCTGTCATCAGCTGCAATAAGCCGGAGTCGATCGTCCAGCTGTGCAGCTCTCGTAATCTCTCCACATCCCAGTTTCCCACGCTGAGCTCATTCCTCAGACACTAAACAATGAGTCCGGACCAGATGACTCCCCCCCTCCCTCCCTCACCCC
>NW_019197486.1:0-118 GCF_002260705.1 Seriola dumerili
CTTTGACCCTAATATTCAAATATTCAATAGTATTATGACTACACTATTTTATGATAGCCGTGTGTGTTATGTGTCTGTTTTTTTCATATAGTAATTTTTTATGCAACTTTTACCACAT
>NW_019197487.1:0-161 GCF_002260705.1 Seriola dumerili
GTGGCTTATTCTATAAAATTAGATCTTTTACTTTTGGGATTTAACGTGTCTTCTGTGTATGGGTGCGGACTGTGGGTTTAGGGCTATGCCTCTTGGCTACGCCTTGAGCTGCAAGGAAGTGAAATTGTGCTTCCAATACACGGAGGCTCGCCTCCATTACA
>NW_019197488.1:0-265 GCF_002260705.1 Seriola dumerili
ATACGGTATATAGATTTTATATCTTGTTTTCATATTCATGCAATAAAAATGTATCATGCATGTATGTAATGTGAAGGGATACCAATTCAAATAATTTCCGCTGCAGTGTTCCCTGTTATACTGAACATTATATATTATTATTATTATATAATATTATAATTCAAATCACCATTTACTGATATACACAATATTTAGGTAGTATGTGAGTTTGGGTTTTTTCTGGGCGCGACTTGCATAAATGTAAATGTGTATTCTTTGTTTTTTT
>NW_019197489.1:0-218 GCF_002260705.1 Seriola dumerili
TGTGTGTGTGTGTGTGTGTATTATCATGACAAAATGAGCTCCTAGAGACACCTATTATAGCAGGAACTACCACAGAGGTGGTTTTGAGTAGGTGTTCAGGCTGTGTTGTGCATGAACTCGCAGAAAGAGCTGAGTATTCATGGGTTGGGATATGAACATGTTGATGGGTGTTGTATCACTAGATGTTTTCCATTAGCTTAAGGTATAACATACACAAC
>NW_019197490.1:0-126 GCF_002260705.1 Seriola dumerili
TAATACAGTATTTTTTATACTACAGTATAGGTGCAGTATAAAATACAGTATCGTGGTATGGTTACTTTTACTAAAGTAGATGATCGCAATACTTTTTCCACTACTGCACTTAGCCAATTAATGAGT
>NW_019197491.1:0-109 GCF_002260705.1 Seriola dumerili
TGATATCCTCCATAATTCAAAGTGATTCAAGTGTTTTTTATTATTATTATTAATGATAATAATAATAAAGAGGTAGGCTAGGTCCCTACCTGACTGAATGGATCTGCCT
>NW_019197492.1:0-128 GCF_002260705.1 Seriola dumerili
CAGTTTGATGATGGTTGAATGTGCTGCTTTGTTTTGATGAATCAAATGAAAAACACACTCACACTTCCTCAGACCTGGAGTCAACCATGGGACTCCACCAGGCTCCGCCCTGAAAGGAGGAGGGGGGT
>NW_019197493.1:0-115 GCF_002260705.1 Seriola dumerili
TCGACACGTATGAAGTTGGGGCCTTTCATGACCTATTGGTTTATATAGATACCATATTTATCTGAAAACTGTGCTGTCACCCAAGCAGAGAGCAGATTGTTGGTGGCTTGACCTT
>NW_019197494.1:0-130 GCF_002260705.1 Seriola dumerili
TTTCAAAGCTATTTGACTGTCAGACAAACAGTTCAGCCAAAGACTAATGGCCCTTTTAGTGGGCCTTTGGCTACAATTGTAAATAGTCCATGTGGTCATGAGAGCATTGGTGGTTCAGTGGTAGAATTCT
>NW_019197495.1:0-109 GCF_002260705.1 Seriola dumerili
CCAGCGGTGGGAAGCCACACCAGGATTCACCCGTGTTTTCTTCTTTGTCGGTGAATGTGGTTTCTTGTCGGAGCGATTCTTTGGGATGGAGATAAAGATCTCTTTCTAG
>NW_019197496.1:0-167 GCF_002260705.1 Seriola dumerili
GAGTATCTGATGCAAAATATTTACATTTCCAGTGTTGTATAATGTAATTAAGTCTGATTAACATATAATCATTACATGAGTGTTTTTACATGTTGTGTCTTTTCTTTATCGCATGTGATTGTCTTCTCTTGGTTTTATTTCATTTAAGTATCTGGTGCCAAATATTT
>NW_019197497.1:0-167 GCF_002260705.1 Seriola dumerili
CTGAATTGTCTCTGATATTACTTTTGTCATAATATCTGACTCATGGGATGATGATGTTAAGAAAATAGCATTGAACCAGACTGGGTTCATCACTTTTTTATCTCCCCTGGAAACACTTCCTTTGTCGCCTGTGCTACATGCAGCGTGTTTCTGTATTTGTCTATTTG
>NW_019197498.1:0-110 GCF_002260705.1 Seriola dumerili
TGGCCGAACCTCCACAGTGTAATGTCATAACCATCTTCTTTTCAAAAAGTGAGCATCTTATGTTTGTTTCGCTTTCGACAGAGGTCTACGTGTTGCCCCTGAGCTCCATT
>NW_019197499.1:0-155 GCF_002260705.1 Seriola dumerili
CCTCCGGGATAAAAAGTTGCTGTGTGAAGTGGCTTTTCTGTGTGACATCACGAGCCATCTTAATGCGCTCAACCTGCAGCTTCAGGGGCGGGGCCGTGTCATCACGGACATGTACACTGCAGTGAAGGCTTTTAAAACCAAGCTGCACCTGTGGG
>NW_019197500.1:0-191 GCF_002260705.1 Seriola dumerili
CATATGGAATGTCTCCTCGTTGTATGTTTTTTCTCTACGCTTTCATGAAGTTCTCCATCCTACCCATCATCGAAGACATCAATGATGAGACGGGAACCGAGGTGGATGCAGACATCTTTGAGGAAGTAGTACAGCAGCCCAACGTTTGGGTTTCTACTATCAAATTCGAAAATGGTTGGGGTTTGACTTTT
>NW_019197501.1:0-106 GCF_002260705.1 Seriola dumerili
TGGGCGCCAGGAATAACAGGGTGCAGGGGTTAGTCAACAGTTAGGCAAGAGTAGTACTACGAAGCCAAAAATGATTGGAAAACAGGATGCACATACACACACATAG
>NW_019197502.1:0-104 GCF_002260705.1 Seriola dumerili
AAACAAAGGTTTTCTCCTGATGTGTCATTGAAAGTCATCATCCGGTTCCCAGGGCTCATCGTGGACTCATAAACCAGCAGAATATTTACATATAACCAGAGTTC
>NW_019197503.1:0-194 GCF_002260705.1 Seriola dumerili
AAGGAGTATTTTAACATTAACATTTGACTGTTGTTTAAATTCTCTTTTGGAACAGCACCTTCAATATTTCTGTTGATTCTGTTGGTGATAATAAACTGTTTATATCCCTAAAACTAATTTAAACAAATTATAAGGAAAATCCTGGCACACGGGGAAGGAACACTTGTTGGTTTGTTGGCAAGAATACAAAAACA
>NW_019197504.1:0-102 GCF_002260705.1 Seriola dumerili
CTTCCTCGGTCGCCATTTTCACAAGTTTGAAAATACGTTGCTGGTCCCTCCCCTTCCGCTATGTAGCCAAGATGGCGACCATTGAGGGTGAGGAGTGTCCAT
>NW_019197505.1:0-222 GCF_002260705.1 Seriola dumerili
ATGTCACCATTAAAAACACAACTGCTGTTTACGTCAGGATTGACTGTGGTATGTTGATGTTCACTTCACCTCAGTGCAATGAAAGCTTTTATCCTCAGATACTGTGGAGTGAATTACTGTGTAGCACCAGAACTCAAGTCTGTTACAGATGTCTGATGTTCCAACAGATTTTAACATAATCGCCACAAAGAACAACGTAACCAATACGTCTATTGGCTTGAG
>NW_019197506.1:0-107 GCF_002260705.1 Seriola dumerili
GCAGGCAGGCGTCAATAGGATCCAGGAAACGACGGTGCACAGTGAAAGGAAAGGATAATCCACATCCTTTCCTGGAAAAGGACGACGATCGTGCCAGGTAGATCTTT
>NW_019197507.1:0-131 GCF_002260705.1 Seriola dumerili
CATCCACACTGACACACCGAAACCATCTCCGTCCACACTTACACACCTGAAAACACGCATCACATGACCATTCACATACGTTGGGCATGTGTGAGCAGGTGTGAACAGGAAGTAGATTGCCTTCTCTGCAG
>NW_019197508.1:0-137 GCF_002260705.1 Seriola dumerili
GCAATAGAATCATCTTTCTGGTGATTCTGCACACCAACAGTGCTAGGCTGGACCTAACTAGATGCTATGGCTGTAGGAGATTGGATAACAAACAGCGAAGGGAAAAATGGTTTGGACCTACCAACTGTATATATATA
>NW_019197509.1:0-118 GCF_002260705.1 Seriola dumerili
GCATGGTGGTGGCAGCATCATGGTAATGGGGTGTTTCTCAGCGTGTCTTCAGGACAAGTCTGACTTGACTCTTCAGTTTCCCAGGTTTAAACCCAGTAGAACATCTGTGGAGATCTGG
>NW_019197510.1:0-118 GCF_002260705.1 Seriola dumerili
ACCACATTGTTCCAGACTGAAATATCTCAACTTCTACTTGATGGATTGGGAAAATCTTTGTATAGACATGCTAAACACATTAGCATGTTAGCATTTACTGAAGTGCAGCCTCACAGAG
>NW_019197511.1:0-597 GCF_002260705.1 Seriola dumerili
GAATTTAGGCTTTGAACCATTTTTCAGTGATATTGACTCTGAAATGTGCTGAGGCCACAGGTGAAGACATGTGCTGCCTTCTCAGCCAATCACCAGGGGAATAGATCAGTCAATCACTTTAATGACCGGCTGAGGTCGGTACAATTTGTTTTCAGTTGAACAGCAGAAATGCGACATAAATATTACGTTTGACACAGCGATTAGCAGGACAGATGAGGCCACATCGCTGCAGTAGGAACAAGCTGTTCTCTGCGAGGAGCTAGTGCTGAAGGCTGGAGGAGCCGAGAGCCAGTTCACAGGGTCATAGAGGATTTAGTTCTGAAGTCTCACTCATACCTTTGTGACTAATGAATCAGCTGGAGGGTGCCAATAGTCCTGAATGATTTACAGACAGTGTTATCAGGTGTCAGAACTGAGGCGCACAGAATACTTCAGTGACCAGGGGTGCAGCACAAAACTCTAAGCCCTATGCAAAATCAGTCTCTGGGCCCTCTTCCTCTCTTGATCCATGTATCTCACGTATCTTTAAAAAAAATCTTTTACAAATAATTGGGTGACACACATGGATCTGCAGTGGTTATTAGGATAGTCACTAAT
>NW_019197512.1:0-116 GCF_002260705.1 Seriola dumerili
AATTGATGCAAGCACTTCCCGACGATTTGAAACAGACTTGTGGATTTGCAGCTTGCCAGTGCTGAGGAGCTGTCTCCCTTCACTGACTAACTGTATCGCGAGTCAGGCCATCATCC
>NW_019197513.1:0-118 GCF_002260705.1 Seriola dumerili
AAAGTCATAGTATTGTAAGGCATAAAAAGACATAAAAACATCATAGTTTAGTAAGGCATAAAATGTTATAAATAAGTCCTAGTATAGTTAGGCATAAAAAGTCATAAAAAGTCATAGT
>NW_019197514.1:0-143 GCF_002260705.1 Seriola dumerili
AAATAAGTGAATAAAATAAAGTGACTAATGACTAAAAAGCATATTTAAGAAAAGCCAGGCTGAAGAGGAACATTTCGAGTTTACATTTAAAGCTGCTCTCAGGTCAGATTGTTCCACTGGCTCGGAGCATAAAAGCTAAAAGC
>NW_019197515.1:0-167 GCF_002260705.1 Seriola dumerili
GAAATTTTAACAGTGGTTCCAACCTGATCTCATTTTTAAGATCATGGAAGGTGAGTTAAGATCAACTATCTTATCTATTCTGTGTGGGTCTATGTTTCATGTTATGTCAACTCAAAACAATTTTGAGTTGAACACAATAGAGTAAAATAATAATAATGGCAGCATGA
>NW_019197516.1:0-155 GCF_002260705.1 Seriola dumerili
GATGATCCCCTAGTGGTGTAAAAGTTTGGTGCATCACAGCTTATACCCCATGTTCTTCAGCATTCATATAATGAATGCTGGCCACCGCCTCCTCCATCAACTCCTGTACAAATTCGTATTGAAATATACAATCTGGACTCACTATAACCAGAGAG
>NW_019197517.1:0-124 GCF_002260705.1 Seriola dumerili
TGACTTTAGATTGACCCTGAGTTTAAATCTAAATTATCCAATGTTGTGTAATTTAAAGCCTCATCTTGGATCAACAGAACAGAATGTTACCAGTGTTGGTTTCGTTTGATCCTCACTGGTGTAA
>NW_019197518.1:0-150 GCF_002260705.1 Seriola dumerili
TTTATCCATGGCAGGCCAACGATGGACCTTATATGAAAGTAGGATGCATCTCACAGTTGTTCTTTTGCACCTTTTTGAAAAACAGTTCTACAGGTTTTCTATGTAATAAATTGATAAGCAACTTTAACCCTGCCATTCCAGATAAATCAG
>NW_019197519.1:0-105 GCF_002260705.1 Seriola dumerili
GCAAGTATAGATAGACAAGCCGCCCAGTAATACATTTTAAAGTTTGGTAAAGCAAAGCCACCCACATTTTTAGGTTTACACAGATGTTTTTTGGAGATCCTGATG
>NW_019197520.1:0-122 GCF_002260705.1 Seriola dumerili
AAACACACAGTTCTTTTCACCTTCTCTCTTGTGGTTTTGGTTTTGTCAGGGCAAAAAAAAAAAAAAAGACAAGACCTTGTAGTTTTGCCTGACAGTCCAGCCTGGCTTACGTTTAAAAGACT
>NW_019197521.1:0-162 GCF_002260705.1 Seriola dumerili
CGTCGTCTCCTTTGGTTCAACTTGGAGAAGAAATTAATTTTCCATGGAACTTTTGAATAGTTTAATTCTAGCGTTTACCTATAAACTCGTATATCCGTCTTCCACCATGACCATAAAAAATTAAATTAAATAACATATAAACCTAATTGCACTAATAATGAC
>NW_019197522.1:0-112 GCF_002260705.1 Seriola dumerili
TTTTTTCACTATTTAGACCTCATTATACTATGATGTCTTCAGATCGTACTATACTATGAGTTTTTTTTTTATCTTTTTATGCTTTATTTTATCATGTCATTATTTCACTTTT
>NW_019197523.1:0-3093 GCF_002260705.1 Seriola dumerili
CACACACACACACACACACAGGCAAGCACACACAAGTGGCAAACACACTCTTACAAAATATTCTGCTCTTTGCATCCAATCAGGACTTTCCTCTGTTTTTAGCTCTACTCATCCCTCCTCTCCCACCACTGCTTGAGTGAGAGATCAGCATGCATGCATCAGATCACACCGACAGGGGACGCTGCTTCTATGAGGTCCCGCATGGCTGTCTGTCTCAACATGAGTCTGGTCTTCTCTACTACACACGGAGCAGAGATTATGTAATGTTTACTATTACCGCACTTTATCTTTTGCAAGGTATTGTACTTTCTCTTCTGCTATGCAAAGGTTAAAGGCCACAGTGGTGATGTCTTATATCAAAGTGATCACACGTGCAAGAGGCCAGTCTCACGCGCCACATGCACATCTTTTCAGTAAAGACTCAGCACACCGGTTCGCCTCCACCACCGCTGCCTGCAAGTTGCAAACACGGGGTTAGCCGAGTTTACGCCAGACCACGCCCCCTCGGTCCAGCTGGTGGCAACACTCGTGATGACATCACCGCCGCGCGCGCCCATTGGTCCCGAGACGTCGCACACCTGCCCAATCGCCTGCCGGTGAAGTGACGTCAGCGGAGACGGTCCCGTTCACTTCCAGCGGAGTGGGCGGGGTGGAGACGTTACCGACGTCAGAGCAAGCGGGATGCTGCGCCACCATTGGCTGAAAGCGGTGAAAGTGAGCGTCTGTTGCTGAGAGAAAAGGGAGAGGGAGAGAGACGGAGGGCGGTTTGTGTCGGCTGCAGCACGCAGGAGTCGTTCAGCTCCGGGACAAACTTTTCAAACGTGCACTTAAGCTCATTTCTGTCCTGTGTCAGTGCGTTCACTCTGTTTGCCTAAATGATAACACAAAACAGCGGTTGCAACAGTTCGGATGGCGGGCCACAGAATAGAAACTGCCCACCGCATCGTGGTGCTTTAATCCTGCTGCACCAACTTCTTCCTGGACAAGCATAAGCGTTGATGCATTATCACCGTCTGCTCAGGGATGGCACTTGTGCTGTCAATTATGGTAAACATACTCCTTTTCAGAAGGGGAGGGGGCATTTGTGCCTTTCTATTGGCTCTCAGTTATTTGCTCCCTCCTCTCGACCCTCCCTCATGCTGTTCCTATGGTTCCCAAAGCTCTCATTGGATACTGTAAAGTTTGGGACAGGACACCGGTCTTGCTCAGCATCCCCGCCACCATTGGCTGCACCCCCCCGTCTGTCAACTGCACTTTGACAGCCCGCCACGCCCTCTGGTCTGTGGCGCCGACGTTGATTGGCTACTGTACCTGTCAGCAAACTCTGATTGGTCAGCTCGCCCAGCTGTTAGTGGTTCATTCACCATTTTGTGACTGTAGTGGGAAAAGAAGACCGATAGTTTTTTATACCCTTGTTTGAGTTTCTGTGGGGGAAAGACATGTTTTGCGGAGGAAAAGTAAAGTGTGAGGCCGGACCGCACAGTCGTCAAAGCCGACAGCCAAGGGATGTTACCGAGAGTTGTGTGAGCGTCCTCATCAGCAGAATAAGACCATAAATCTTCCTCTGGCGAAGGAAAAAGCTCTGTTTGGGTGAGTTGAAACTTAGTTAGCAAAAGGCAGAGAAGCTCAACTGACATGAATTTTCCATTTGCAGGAGCAGCGAGTTAGCACGAGACGAGCATCAACTGCCAACCGTCGGTCGCTTGTTCCGATACCGTCCGAAGAAACGGAGTGACACCGCTTGCGAGCCGAGGAAGAGCCGAGAGAGAGGGGAGGGGTGAGGGTGTAACAGCCTAAAAACTTTCTCAAATGTTTTACCGCAGTCCCACGGACGACGGAGAAACATTTTAGCTTCCCGCGGGTGGATATCACTAAATCGTGGTTAGTGTTGAGCACTTTTCCTTGACCTTAGTTTTCGAGTTTTGCGCGGAGCAGCGCTAGCGTAGTAAAAACAATCGACCTATTTGCAGCATTGCAGCCCAAATGTTTACCAATAGCCTCGCAAGCTTATTTTGTGTTTATAAAATGGATCCGGGGAGAAAATGGAAAACAACATGAGAGCGTGTTACATCCCGTTTCCTTGTGGTCTGGCTGACGGTGTCATTATGTGGGTACTAGTAGTCTGCAACCGTTGCGTACTACGACTACTACAACCACCACTACTACCAACGTTACTGAGCTGCTTACTAGAGCGAAACACCAACACGGAAAGATTCCTGCTTTTTCCAAGTTTATAAAATCATATAAGCAGACTGTCACTTCACTGGCTCCATTAAGGAAGCTTCTCTGGAGTGGTTGCGTGTATACTCTAGGCGTTGTAGTGGATATTTGCATGCCAAACACCGTTGTATGAGGAAGAATCAGGCCCGTCTAGTTGGGATAATAAAGCGTCACTTGAAACCGGTTGTTTGTGTTTGTTACCGAGCACCGTACAGCAGCGCAGACCGGCTGACTGCCTCGAGTCATAATACTCCTTTGACATTGTGTAGCGCCTCTCGTAGTACTCGCAGAGATCAGCGCATAGAAGCCGGGGATGCATTCGGTGTTTTCTCGGCTTTCCCCTCGCCGACACTCCACTTTTCTGCACTGCAAGCCCGCAATCAGTGTCTGTGCACCCTTGACATCTCTGACTGGGCAGTTTTAAACAGTTCTGTCATATTGGGTACATTTTAAGTGATAGGAATTTAATGCCTGTTTTTGACATTTGGAGAGTGTCCTCATCTGTCCTGCAGATTTACACCGTGGCATGCATTCCTCATATCTTCATTATTGCACTTGTTTACGCAGAAGACAAATCCCTGATGGTGTAGGCATCTTTGCATAGCTTGTAGAGCAGTTGGCCATTGATGTGGCATTGGCAGTTCTGCCATTTGGTCCCAAACAGGAGCAGTCACCCCTGATCTATGCTGCAGCCTCCTGATCAATATGGGCCAGAATGCACAAATTCCAGGCCTCAATGTTTCTCTTTTATTGATATAATATCTACAGAAAGATATGCCATCCACTAAACAGCTGCCAGTATTCATACTACGTCACAATGGATGCCTCTTCACAACAAGCGCGCACACACACACACACACACACACACACACA
>NW_019197524.1:0-159 GCF_002260705.1 Seriola dumerili
TTCACTTTTTTTGGCATACTATACTATGTCATTTTTTTTTAATTGTCAGGCCTCAATATACTGTGACGTCTGTAGATATTATCATATTATGATGTTTTTTGATCTTTTTATGCCTTATTAAAAATTTGTTGTTTTTTCACATTTTTTGCCATACTATAC
>NW_019197525.1:0-101 GCF_002260705.1 Seriola dumerili
TGGATCACTGTCACAGGTCAGGAGGTCAAAGGTCAGGAGCTTCACTTTGACTTCACCACTTATTGATCCACATGTTACCTGACCAGGTGATTCTCTCTACA
>NW_019197526.1:0-115 GCF_002260705.1 Seriola dumerili
GTTTTAATACTTTACTACACAATGATTTTTTTCACAATGCTTCATATCAAAACTTGGACCAGTGGTTAAAGCAGTGGTCTTTCAATCAGAAGGTTGTGGGTTCAAATCTCAGTAA
>NW_019197527.1:0-116 GCF_002260705.1 Seriola dumerili
GTGTTCCCCTTGTCTTGTGCCAGAGTGTCTTTGTCCTTGACCTTCACCTGAGCCCTTGTCCATGCCCACAACCCTTATGTTATTCCTAGTAAGCCGATTGTTCCTCGTGAAGAGTG
>NW_019197528.1:0-103 GCF_002260705.1 Seriola dumerili
CTTCAGCTGTGGAACTGACCCGTGTGACTATGTTTATGTGTACTGGTACCAGAAGAAAGAGACTGAAACATTCAGTCTGATTCTTGATATTGACATAGATGAT
>NW_019197529.1:0-173 GCF_002260705.1 Seriola dumerili
TGTAACAAAACAAATTGCTACAAGTGGAGGAACCAGCAATATCAGTTTAAGTATAAAATCTAAACCTGATCCCATTTCCAGGCTTCCAAGATTACCATCAGTAAAATATCACAAACAAAACTGTCGCAAAACAGGCGACCACTCTCTGCTATCTTACTGTTCACACAAGACAA
>NW_019197530.1:0-110 GCF_002260705.1 Seriola dumerili
ATTTTACAACATACTACTTTTTTAATCAATATTACTGCTGGACAGTATTTTAATACTTCTAGTAGCATGAAAAGTAAAGAGGTTAGGCTCTCCACAGTAATATAAATTTC
>NW_019197531.1:0-539 GCF_002260705.1 Seriola dumerili
AAAAAAAAAAAAAATTACACACAAGGTAACAAGAACACAGTAAATGGAAAATAATACATGCAAAGATTCATACATTTAAAAAAAAATTATATCAGCACTGAGGAGATGTATGCTATAAAGCAACAGAGGTATTTCTCTGTATATAAATGTGAGTCAACCTGATCATCAAAAATCCATGAGGCAATGTCATTAAAATGTAGAAAACACACAAGTGCATGTTATAAATGCCTGTATAGAAGCAATAAAAAGGAAAGAAATACACAGATAAAAAGCCTGTAAAAAATAATGTAAGTAAAAGTTGCATTGAATCAAAATCATGTTTCAACAACTGCAAGAGCTTTTAGATGATCAATTGCATATGCTCTGCTGAGGAAAGACCAGGAAAGTACAGTATAATGAGAACTTCATTATGAAAATTTGGAGATATATAAAAATAACTTCTATTAGCAACACACTTCTGCCAAACACAAGTCTAATTTTACTCTCACTTAATGATGTAGATTAAAGGTCCATATTTTACACTTTTCCTGTGTTTTATT
>NW_019197532.1:0-153 GCF_002260705.1 Seriola dumerili
CGCTGTTCACCAGCGGCCACATCCAACAGGCGAGCGCAAGATTTTCAACCAGAACTCTCCACAAAATAATTGTGACAAAATAAAAAAAGATAAGAACTGAAGCTGCAATTCACCTTAAAAATTAGCACAAAGACCCAAAGTTAGTGATGATTT
>NW_019197533.1:0-124 GCF_002260705.1 Seriola dumerili
ACTCAGACTTAATACTGTATGCAGTATACATTAGATCTAGATACATACCATTTATGTGTCAAGGTTTGTACCCTGAGAAAAACTCAAACTACCACAGAAGGTAAAAGAATTACTATAACAGTCA
>NW_019197534.1:0-107 GCF_002260705.1 Seriola dumerili
CACTCAAATCATGGTAACAGTGTGGCACCCGATCCAGGTTGGGAGTGTCAGAGTTAGTGTCAAAATTCACAGAAACAGTATTAAACAAAGTCCTCACGCTTGGGTCA
>NW_019197535.1:0-110 GCF_002260705.1 Seriola dumerili
TCCCTTCACCATCCATCTCGCCTGTCATCTCCACAGTTTTACCTTTCTCTCCTAACGCCTCGCCTGTCTCCGTCTCCTCCTCTGACCTTTCTGCTTCACCTGTCTCATTC
>NW_019197536.1:0-302 GCF_002260705.1 Seriola dumerili
TTTCAAACAACTGAAAATACTGAATAAAATGATGCTATTTAGAAATGTATTCATCACAAACAGGTGTTAATATTACAGTAAACAAGTTTTACCATAGAGCTGATATTTATATCAAAATACATGGAGGCCAAGTTTAAACTACGTCCTGTCATCATCCTCTCTCCTCTACAGAAACAAAACCACATCTGTCAAAAAGATGACGCACTGGTTTAAAAGGTGAAACTCAGGGTCTCTGTTCTACAATACAAACACTGATACGATGATGAACACATGGATGAAATGAGTCACAATCAGAGCTCTGC
>NW_019197537.1:0-104 GCF_002260705.1 Seriola dumerili
TAAAGTTTAACTTTGTTGAACCCTGACACGCAAATTTAAGGGAATGGAGAGCCAAAATGGAGGAATCTATCATAACTTATTAGTTTTATTTTTTACCTCTGGTG
>NW_019197538.1:0-151 GCF_002260705.1 Seriola dumerili
GGGAAAAGATTTTAGGTTTTTGTCATGAAATACTTCACGTTTACACATTATCAAACAGTATGTGTGACCAGCCATATAAAAAAGTCAATGAAGGCTTTATTATTTTATCATGGAACTCACCAGCTTTTTTCTGCTTCCTGAGAACTGCTGA
>NW_019197539.1:0-120 GCF_002260705.1 Seriola dumerili
AATTGTAAGATTGTTTTCAATATGAGTGAATATTACTATCAAAAAAATTTTTTTTCTGCTTGGGAGCAAGACATTCGGCCAAACGCTGTACCTCTATGGATATACAGGAACAGCTGTGCA
>NW_019197540.1:0-111 GCF_002260705.1 Seriola dumerili
AAGATCGACTGGTAAATCAAGAACTTTGGCTCCCAGCTCGGCTACCTCTTCATCACAACAGTCCGATACAAGGCCCTCTTTACTGCTGGAGCCTGTCGATCTCTTGCTCAA
>NW_019197541.1:0-104 GCF_002260705.1 Seriola dumerili
GGGAATCTCATAAATTGTTTGGCAAACTGAAATTTTGATTTTGATGCGCTAGAACGTAAAGTCCAAGCATCAAGTCATAATCACATCATTTTTATTTTATTTTT
>NW_019197542.1:0-116 GCF_002260705.1 Seriola dumerili
TGGAAAAGATGTTTGCTGAGTATTTTACCACAATATCCGCCTGGCAAGTAAGACATTTGTAGCTTGTAACTCAACCGAACTGTTAATTTAATAATGATTAAATACTAGATTTATAA
>NW_019197543.1:0-286 GCF_002260705.1 Seriola dumerili
TCCTCTCCACTGAAAGTTGGCGTCACCTGCCATGACCTTCACTAGTGTGAACATAGGCCAAATATAAGTGGACTATAAGAGGATTTACTCCCATCAGGTAAGAGATAAATCAATTCATGATAAATACATTTTAAATTATGGTTTTTAAATGATAATAAGAATAACAATCAATGACTAAACTTTCATAGATTTAAGGTAAATTTTGACTCATAAAGTAATGGACGAAGAATCAAGTAACAATACTGCCACCAGAAACGATGTATTAGCATATTATTGTTATTATTAT
>NW_019197544.1:0-126 GCF_002260705.1 Seriola dumerili
TGTACAATATATTTAACAAAGAGTCAGGAAATTACATATCTTAGTTCACTAACAAAGGTAAAATGTGATTAACATATAGACTTGCACCTCATGTTAAATCCGCCTAAAATGCTGGTTACAAAGACA
>NW_019197545.1:0-149 GCF_002260705.1 Seriola dumerili
AATCACAATTTATCTTCCATCAGAGGTCCTTCATTATTTGTTAACAATTAGACTATTTTTATGTAACAGGTTAATATATTTTGTTTTTCCCAAGAATATAAAACTATTAGTGGAAATACTATTGGACATGTTTTTCTATTAGTGGAAAT
>NW_019197546.1:0-173 GCF_002260705.1 Seriola dumerili
GCTGTTTTCAAACCTGTAGTTGGTCTGATCTCGTCTGAATCACTTCATCAGGAAACTCTTTTCCTCTTAGTTCAGTTACTTTTCTCCAAGACGAAATCCAAGTAAAGCTAAATGTATAAAAGGAAGGTGAGAAAGTTCTCAGTCTGTGTATCGTTGGATGATCCACAATTCAT
>NW_019197547.1:0-173 GCF_002260705.1 Seriola dumerili
AGTGGCCATTAGAGGAACTGCAGGTTTTGGTTCTTCAGTTGGTTTCATTTTTAAGCCTAAGAGGTTGATGCTTGGTTCAAACATTAGAGCTCACCACTTCAGGCTTTCACACATTTATTGTCTTGTAACATTTTCTTGAAAATCAATCACATCAAGATTATGGTTAGTTTCTA
>NW_019197548.1:0-168 GCF_002260705.1 Seriola dumerili
TTCTAATATACAGTATATATATATTTAGATATTTTTTTTTTATGCTTTTAATACGTGAATTGAGTTCTGCCTGAAAGACAAACGCTCACATTCATATTCTTTGGATATTATGAAGTGTATATATTATATATAATAATCTTCTTTTCTTTGCAACACTACCTAAAATTG
>NW_019197549.1:0-188 GCF_002260705.1 Seriola dumerili
ATATGATGGTCAGAGGTGTAGAACTGGAGTTCACCTATGATGTACATGCATGCAGGCACACAGCACCGTTAAGTTGCGTCTCGTATAAGGTTATGTAACCACTGTTCCTATGGTGACAAGTTAACGTAGATCAGTCAACTGTGATCACATGATCAGATGTTAGACTGACTTTATGAGCAGTTTGATCA
>NW_019197550.1:0-290 GCF_002260705.1 Seriola dumerili
AGACAAACAAATAACCAGAGACAAACAAACAAACAAACAAGAGACAAACAACCAGAGAAAAACAAGCATCCACAAACAACCACAGACAAACAACCAGAGACAAACAAACAAATAACCAGAGACAAACAAACAAACAACCAGAAACAAACAACCAGACACAAACAGCCACAGACAAACAACAAGAGACAAACAACCATAAACAAACAAAAAACAAGAAACAAACAAACAACACTGACCTTTGACCCAGAGATTCACTGCTGTCCCTCTCAGTAAGTGTCCGTCCTTGTAGA
>NW_019197551.1:0-201 GCF_002260705.1 Seriola dumerili
TGAACAGTCCCTTGCCAGTCTTCCAGTGTCGGTGTGTTGGGTTGCAGCCATTTCCTTGTTATAGCTTTCTTTGCTCCAATCAATAATATCTTCATTAGATATGTGTCTGCTATTGATTGCATATGTATTACTGTGGTACAAAAATACATTGAGCAGACATCAAATTGTTTAGTCATTTGAAACATATATTCCAGACAATCA
>NW_019197552.1:0-109 GCF_002260705.1 Seriola dumerili
AGTATAGTAGGGCATAAAAGGTTATAAAAACATAGTACAGTAAAGCATAAAAATGTCAATATGTCATAGTATAGTAAGGCACAAAACGTTATAAAAACGTCATAGTATA
>NW_019197553.1:0-156 GCF_002260705.1 Seriola dumerili
CTGAGACAACGCATTCACAAGAATGGGACAGACAACATCTGGAGCCCAAGGCATAAAGATGGAATGGGCTGTTAAATAACCACAGCAACACCTCCATATAACGCAGCTCCATCATGTTCTAATGTTGTGTTCACGACCGCGTGGTCAGGAGATGAT
>NW_019197554.1:0-190 GCF_002260705.1 Seriola dumerili
CTCACCAATGCAAGATACAAGAATGCTATCACTTTATCTGTATTTGGCTGATTCCATGGCTTAGAAGCTGCTAAGTAACAATGATATTGACTTTTGGAAAGAATTGAGGTTTCTTGACAACTATAAAATATCTCTGCCATGCACTGTAGATGATAGCTGTGTCCGAAATCAGACACTACTCCCTATATAG
>NW_019197555.1:0-132 GCF_002260705.1 Seriola dumerili
CTGTCATACAGATAAGCAACAGCTTGATAACATGATAAAGATTTAAAAAGATGAAACTCAAACAAAGTTGCTCATAGGATCAGAGCTGTTGACGGATGTGTTTTTGAAGCAGAAAAAAACTTTACAAAGTAC
>NW_019197556.1:0-244 GCF_002260705.1 Seriola dumerili
GGCCAATCAATCAAGGCATCCCTATTATATATTATTGAAAACAACACCTTAAACATAAAATACAATAATATAATTATAAAATGAAACACATAAATATTAATTCATCAATGAGATCAAAGATTGGTTGATGACAGACTGTCTGTGCCAGTGAAAACTCATGTGCAACAAAAAACTTGCATTCAATTCAATCAATGGAAAAATAAAAAATGGAAACAACTCACCTGTCCTAGACGACGTAACTTAA
>NW_019197557.1:0-112 GCF_002260705.1 Seriola dumerili
TGATTGTCTGAGGAACCAGCTACAGACAAAATGTTTTATTGTACATGTTTCTGCAACATCAACTTTAGAAAATTTACATCTCCGTTTCCTCTGTGTCTGATAGGTGGACGGC
>NW_019197558.1:0-135 GCF_002260705.1 Seriola dumerili
TGTGAGGTCACCGTGACGTTGGCACTGAAGTATCCAGGCGTCTTCTCTTCATCCTCTCCTGACCACCACACATCATTAAATTTCAATCTTATTTCCGGAAATATTTTTATCTTTGCCAAGTTTGTTACAACCTAA
>NW_019197559.1:0-800 GCF_002260705.1 Seriola dumerili
CACACACACACACACACACACACACAAACACACAAATATACAAATACATAAACACAAACGTCCTTCCTGCTCTAGTTATAGGTCAGTGTGAGTGCTTTAGCAGAGAGGATGTTTTATAACTTAGTGGATTTCAGCTATGGTGTATACAATTAGGGGAAAAAAACACACACATCTGTTCTTTCCTTCATTCTTCCCCTCTGTACTTTTCGTTTCGTCCTCATTCATCCTTGCCATGTTTGGTCTCGGCCTCAGACTCTCCACAAAGCAAAGTAACGCCAGAGGAAGAGGAGATGAGAGGAGCAGAAAAGAAACCCCCTCATTTCTAAAGCTTTGTGTTTGTTTCATGAGAGATTTTTTTTGTTGCACTGTCAGCTTGTCTGATGCCAGAAACCCCGAAACCACACACACTCCCTAACGACCCATTCCTCCAAACCTCACCCTCATCGATTTTCACCCTCTTTACGACCAAAAGTTCTCCACTATTTCGTCATTCTCATTAGTTTAGTTCACATTTCTCAGCACTTTGCCCTGCATTAAAAATCTCTGAGTGCTTATTAGAAAAGAAAAAGAGAGTAGAGATAGGGTGGGGGAAATGGTATGTTGGCATGCCAGCTGCCTACCTCGAATTCTTAGCGAATGAGAGAGTTTCTGGTGCATGTGTCTGTGTTTCCAGGAGGTAACTGAAGCAAATCCGTAAATGGCAGTTGTATCAATGTGGGAAAATCATTGAGAGAGGCTTAGAAATAAGAAATGCCTGCGGCTGAGCCCATCTGTGTGCGTGTACGTGTGTGTGTGTGTGT
>NW_019197560.1:0-288 GCF_002260705.1 Seriola dumerili
TCTGCCTCCTTGTAAATTCCCTCTTGTCTGGGTACTCATATCTCCACACATCTATCAACCCTTTATCCCTCATCACCTCTGCCAACATATTCCTTGACCTCTCCCATCTAAATTCAACCCCTTTACCTATGTCTAACTTACTACATTTAATATTGAAATCCCCTAACATTGCTGAATTACTGACTGCCACACCTCATACCATTTTTTGAAATGTTGGTTTTGGGTTAATTAAAATAAATTATGATTTTTTTGCTTTAACTTCTTGTGTCATCTCCTATTATTTGTCGT
>NW_019197561.1:0-109 GCF_002260705.1 Seriola dumerili
AGCAGCTAGCATTAGCATTAGCATTTTTTTTATTCTCTTTTGGTGAAAAGACATGGACAAGCAGAACACCGGGGGTGGGGGCTAGCTTGCTAGCATTAGCAGCTAGCAT
>NW_019197562.1:0-1087 GCF_002260705.1 Seriola dumerili
ATACTCAGGAAATCATAGAGAAATTCACCTGGACAACTCTGAGTTACATCCCCTCTCTTACAGTCTGCAGACAGACCGCTCTCGTCAATTCACCAATTAGTCCAGTCACAGAATTAATAGGCCTCTAGTTTAAAAGTAACTCAACGGTTTTTATTCCTGGTTTTCCTTCTCTAATGTGAATATAAACATAAACAAATATATTTGTGGAGAACCGGTTGGACTAAACCACTCAAATAATGTTCAGTCCATTTTATTTGTGTAGCACCAAGTCATACCAAACGTGATTCAGCTGCTGCCCCGACCTGGGTGTCGGAAACCAGTGTGGGAAAGCTTTCGGTAAATTGAGGAGCCTGAAAAACCATCACCACCATCACCACACCACTCAGACACACAGCGCCAGGCCAACTGGTTTCCTCCACTTTACTGAATCCTGACTCACTGACAATAATAATAATCTTTATAACTCACTGTAGAACATGTTTCATTGATGTTGTATAATCATATGAGTTTTTTAGGGCTGCTCCATGATAATGGACCAAATGCTAGGCAATGGCTGCACAGCTGTGACCAATGTGGGAAGACTCAAGAGTACAGTTAGTTTGGCAGCTCACCAACGCACCCACACCAGAGAGAAACCGTACAGCTGCGACCAATGTGGGAAATCTTTTAGGTACAAGTCTCAGTTAAACGGCCACCGACACATTCACACCAGAGAGAAACAGACTGTTCTTACTGTTGGTAAGACCTGTCTGCTGTAATGTTCCTGACCCACAGACACAGTGTTCGAGCTGTGAGGGTCAGACCTTCTTCAGTCACATTACATCTCCACGACTCACTGAGGCGACTGACACTGAAGTTTTTTTAATTTGTCATGACATCATCCGGCAGAATCAGTTTAATGTTTTATTCTAATAGTCTTACAAGTCATAGCTCAGCTAGCTTTGTGGCTAATTAGTTTAGCATCAAATAAACCACAGGAATGTGTTTTCTGGTCGGCGCCTCACTGACGACAGCGGACTGCAGATCACTGACTTCCTGTTTCTCTTGTACATTCAGAACCTTCTGCTGTTTGACCAACAACCTGAAA
>NW_019197563.1:0-113 GCF_002260705.1 Seriola dumerili
TGGGTCCAATTATCCACTTGCATGAATTTTCAAACCACTACTATGCAGAGGACACCCAACTATACCTGTCACTCCCACCAGGTGACCCCATTGCATAATCAACATCAAAATCT
>NW_019197564.1:0-111 GCF_002260705.1 Seriola dumerili
ATCATAAATAGCAGCATAAAAATAGATAATTTTTTATTAAGACTTTATTCTTTAATGAAAATAGTCATATGATATAGAAAATCATTTAACAGTATAAAACAAAAAATTCAG
>NW_019197565.1:0-220 GCF_002260705.1 Seriola dumerili
AACTTATACAGATGTCATAGTATATTAAGGCCTGTAAAGGGAAAGAATGACATAGTATAGTGTGGCAAAAAATACTGAAAAAACAACATAGTATAGTATGGCAAAAATACAAAAAAATTGCATAGTATTTTAAGGCATGAAAACATCAAAAAATGTCATAATATGGTCAGGTATACACATGTCATAGTATATTAAGGCCTATAAAGTGAGAAAACAGACA
>NW_019197566.1:0-117 GCF_002260705.1 Seriola dumerili
TTGCAATCAGAGACTATGGGTCTGCCGGGAGGAACCTCAGAGGGAATAGTCCAGGTTTGTGGGTCTTTGTGGATTTTAGGTAGTAAGTAAAAGTAACGGGGTCGTGGGTTGTCCGGT
>NW_019197567.1:0-120 GCF_002260705.1 Seriola dumerili
CTACAAAATAAAAGCACTGAATTGATCTGAGCTAAACTAGAAAGTGATGCAGCATCCATGTTATGTTTTATTTGCTCTGTCCCCACAACAGCACAGACACAAGAAAGCTTTTTCTTCCGC
>NW_019197568.1:0-140 GCF_002260705.1 Seriola dumerili
CAATTTGTTTCCACCGCTCTCAAAAGCACAAATAATGTTGAACAGCTGTTTCTCAAACTGTCTGAGTGACCACAAGGCCTACTGGCAGGTACTGCATATGTGTTTTGGATCAAAAATGAATTTTATGTTTGCATGAAATG
>NW_019197569.1:0-682 GCF_002260705.1 Seriola dumerili
AAAACACAGCTCTAGTACAGTACGGATATTTAAGGGGCCTGCAAAGGAGGTGTTGTGGGTGATATTCAACTGACTGAGAGGGGCCAGTCTGGGCCAAAATTGCCAGGTCTGATTTTTTGTCCCAGTCCAGCCCTGATTACAGGGTATTGCCATTGGACAGCTAACCACATCTTCAAATCAACAGGGAACTCTAATAGTAAGGTATTTGAAATAGACTCTCCATTTCAAATACCTTACTATTGGGGCCATGGTATCTGAAGGGGAGGTTGAAGGTTGAAATATTTTTATTATCCTCGAGGAGCAAATTGTTGTGCAGCCAGCAGTAGCCAAACACATCACAAACAGCAGCACCTGACCACAGCAAAACAACAATTCACACAAACACCCACAGAAAGAGCACATCAAATAGACTCCAAACAAGAAATACAAAAGAAATCCAGTGCAACAAACACTACTAATTCCTGAATAAACACAAAGGTCCAACTAGTAAAAAGTAATGTGTACCATATGAAATCAGTGAGTTATTTAAGAAACAAATAGCAGCAGGGACAAATGAGTTCTTAAATCTATTAGTTCTGCATCTGAGCAGTTTGTATCTGCGACTGGATGGAAGCAGTTTGAACTGCCTGAACAAAGGATGGCTCGGTTTTGTCACACCGTGGTGGGGTTGTCTTGTCTTGGG
>NW_019197570.1:0-109 GCF_002260705.1 Seriola dumerili
CACTAGCTCCACCCAGGCCTGATTACTGCCAGACCTGTACAATCAAGAAATCACTTAAATGGAACCTGTGTGACAACATGAAGTAAGCTAAAAGATCTCAAAAAGCAAC
>NW_019197571.1:0-140 GCF_002260705.1 Seriola dumerili
GGGACTCTTTCGATAGCCATCTTCTTGTAATAGCTGTTTTACTGGCTACCATCATTATTTTAATCAAATACTTATCAGTAGCACTGATTGTGGGGGAAATATTACCAAGATAAATTGTGCAAAAATCATTATTAATCTCA
>NW_019197572.1:0-121 GCF_002260705.1 Seriola dumerili
CTGTGAAAGTATCAAAGCGCTCAGTCCACAGAGAAAATGTATGTCTAATGTATGTGTAAGTCTGTATTCAGAAACTGAGCCTTAAAACGAGCCGCCGGGACACCTGTAACACTGTGATGTC
>NW_019197573.1:0-157 GCF_002260705.1 Seriola dumerili
ATCAGGCAAAGCCATCCCAAATAACCAAAGAAGAAGGATTTGAACGTGCTAGATTTTCTGCCTGCAGAAGGAGGCAACCTGATTTGAGTTCAGACATCATTAGTTCTTCTAATAGGGGAAAAAAAGTTAATTCATGTTACTGACGAGATATGGTTAA
>NW_019197574.1:0-134 GCF_002260705.1 Seriola dumerili
TAGAACCCCCCTTGCCAGCTCTCATTGGACAGAGCAGAGCCTGTCTTCAAGCTAGAATGACTGACAAGGACAGCAGCCAATAGGAGTGCTTTCTGAGGCTGAAAGAATTGCGTCATCGAACTTTCGCTCAGGTA
>NW_019197575.1:0-107 GCF_002260705.1 Seriola dumerili
ATTAGATTTTGGTAGCTGAAGGTCAAAGGTCAAGGTCACAATGAAGGTCCCTCTTCAAGGGAATCCCGTCACATTTGGCACAAATGTTCACTGGGACTCAAGGATGA
>NW_019197576.1:0-126 GCF_002260705.1 Seriola dumerili
ATTGTAGGATTCCCTAATGATAAACGGATTAACAAGCTCCTTTTCATACATAGATGCAGTAGCTGTTAAAATATGATTTAAGATCTAAAGATCCCAAGACAAGTTGAAATGTTTTACCGCAGGAGG
>NW_019197577.1:0-137 GCF_002260705.1 Seriola dumerili
AGACGCAAAACAACTACAAAGAGACTTAACAAAAATGACATTGATGCAAAACGAATGCAAAGAAATTCAAAATGATGTAAAACAACTACGAAGGGACGCAAAATTATTACTAAAAGTAAAAGAACTACAAAAAGACA
>NW_019197578.1:0-147 GCF_002260705.1 Seriola dumerili
AGGTGGATTTCTTATATATGGGGTAGGGTGGGGGAAGGGGAGTGGGTTCAGGGTTCATAGTCTGTTGGGGTGTAGTCTGGGTGCCAGTTGAGGTATGAGGTGTAATCGGGGTTCCGGTGGTGGTTTGATGGGGTTCTTCTTCTTGAT
>NW_019197579.1:0-110 GCF_002260705.1 Seriola dumerili
GAAAGTCCAGAGAGAAGTTTAATCCAGGTTCCTTTGTGACCGGACGATAAGAGACTCATAGACTGAAGGAGAGGAGACTGACGGCACTCGCTGCACGTTCTACGTGATGA
>NW_019197580.1:0-100 GCF_002260705.1 Seriola dumerili
TCATGTATGTTCAAAATGTATCTGAAATTAAACAAATAAAATTCCAAATCTGAAAAGTTTTTTGCAAAACAACTGTCACAGCGGCATGACATACAAAATT
>NW_019197581.1:0-1217 GCF_002260705.1 Seriola dumerili
CTAACACCTTCTGACCGAGTAGACCTGCACCTTCATCCTCTACAACCCTCCAAACACGACACCAAACGCCAGTTCGCACATAACACCAACTAACCACCATCCGCCCAGCACTACCCGGGATTCACTTCACTACCATTCCATCGTGCTCTGGAAACACTTCCTTTGTCGTCTGGCCCTCTCTGCAGTGCGTTTCTCTATTTGGTTGTTGATGTTGGTTTACTTTGCAGCATTTCTGTTCTGTTCTTGTGTTATTGTTTTAAGGACATTCACACCCAAATGAGACAATTCACCCTAGCAGAGCTGTTAGGTGCACAGAATGTTCTTTGCGAACATACAACATTTACATCGCAGACGGTTGAAAAAAAGTCACAGGCAAAAACTCACGAACATGCCCAACAGGAGGCCAAACAACGAAAAGGCACAGGAGGAAAATATAGGAACCGAAAGAGACAAGGTAACTGAGTGAGCGAGCAGAGCACTAAATACACCAATATAACAAAGAAACACAGAATAAAACAGAGAAAAAAACAACCCCAAGAAAGTGACTCCAGAACGCCAGCAACGTGTGACCTTTCTTAGTTTTTCGCCTCGTTTTAGCTCCGTGTTATCTTGCTTATATTGTGTGAGTGTGTGTGTTTTAAATAGGTCCCTGTTTTTTTTTCCCCCCTTTCCAACAAGGATTAGTTTGTCACCCTGTCTCTTTCTGGTTCCTGTATTTTTTAACACTCGGTAAGCTTTTCATTGTGCAATCCTGTGACCAATGTTCGTGAGATAATTTGCTGTAGCTTTTTTTCACCGTCTGCATGTAAATTTGTATGTTGAAGAACCTTCTGTGCACCTAACAGCTCTCATGATTGTCTCCATTTGGGGTGTGAATTCCTTGAAGCATAACACAAACAGACAAATGTGCTGCAAATAACCACATCACAACCAAATAGAGAAACGCACTGCAAGGAGCACAGACGACAAAGGAAGTGTTTCCAGGGGACACATAATAGTGATGAACCCATCTGGGATGTATTTGTTATTCAATGCTTTGTGTCTTTTGGAGTTATTGAAGTCATCTACTCGTCAGAAGTGTTAGAAAATTAGCTCAAATGTAAGTAATGCAGCCAGTTTCATCAGTTTTTTAGCTTCAGGTGAGACATCTCCAGCATCAGTTTCTGACCCAGGTTCAGCATCATGTCAGAAACTTCTTTTCTTCATTTTAAATTGTG
>NW_019197582.1:0-110 GCF_002260705.1 Seriola dumerili
TGTTATACCTTCCTCAGAGGTTGTCCCTGGCGATGCAGGACTCAATAGCTTTGGCAAACGAAGCAGCAAGTGAGGTGGTATCCAGTATTCGTGTGGTACGGAGCTTTAAC
>NW_019197583.1:0-204 GCF_002260705.1 Seriola dumerili
AGTGCACAGAAACAAATATCACACTTAATACAAAACAAATAGGAGAGAGACTGGATTAGTTGTTCTGCTGTGTTACCTGTTAACATCTCCATGGTGTGTGCTTTTCACTGTTATACATATATAACATATATAAACCAAACACTTCCCTCCTTTATAACAGCTCAGGAATCACTTGATCTCTCTTCTCAGAGACAAAAAAGAGAA
>NW_019197584.1:0-117 GCF_002260705.1 Seriola dumerili
GCTGTACAGAGAGCAGCGTACCTACTTTCGTCGCCACAGTGATTTGGGTTAAAATAAGTTGATGCACCTCTATGACTCCCAGCTCGTTTCTTAAACAAAGACCAACATGAAACTAAA
>NW_019197585.1:0-102 GCF_002260705.1 Seriola dumerili
TTTTATGAATATTCCAAGAAACCTTTCAAACTTTAAATGATGCTGGAATGGAATTCAAATATGTATTTAAAAATAGCATTTCCTTACAATTACACGGACACA
>NW_019197586.1:0-256 GCF_002260705.1 Seriola dumerili
CCCTGCAGTTCCCGAGCAGCTGGTAAACCAGAACAGCTCAGTAGACTGCCTGTAGGGGTATGGCCCTAACATAAATACAAGGTCCAGTTATGAATCAGGTTTATACCGAGTCTGTATGAAAACAAGTCTCTAAATCTGGAGACAATGTGCTAATTTGTCAACACTGCAAGTGTAAACACCTTCCTAATAGAACTTGTTTTCACCACAAACTCCAACACAGTGACGAGGCACTCAGCTGACCAGTGGTGGAAATATG
>NW_019197587.1:0-1623 GCF_002260705.1 Seriola dumerili
TTTTTGTAGGCTTCAAGTTTTAACAAAGATAACCTGAACCATTAAATCCAAGACTCATACCTCCACAAACTTCTTGAAGATGTGACGGACTTTCATGTCGGTCTGCCCAACCTGCATGTCAAGAAGCTCGTTGCCATAATTCTGAAATATTTCAGCGTTTGGCAAGATGGTGGTCTCAGTGTTCACATTAGACTTGAACTCAACCTCAATCTCCTTGGAATCTGCAACAAGAGAGATGAATGATACACAATGAAATTTTGCATTTTTTCTCAATCAAAATGGAAGGTTTGCAATGAAAAGGTTTGACTTTTATGACTGATATCATAAATGTTTAAAATTGTCATTCTGTCTCATTAAGTCTCCCCTCAAATGGAGTTACCTTTATATGGCCAACAGTGTCAGGTGACTTGTTTTGGGCCGCATACTTGGGTCCCAAAGTTTAACCATGTTTCTTATGGTGTTACATGTTTCCATTCCATTGACTATGAAATTAATTGTTATGTAATATTATGAAAAAGGGTAAAACACATTACCATATTTCAATGCAATTTTCTGCTCAGAGGTGGCATCCATGAACTTGATTTCACTCTTTAGCTCCATTTCCAATTCTTCATCACGCTTCATGTTAGCTGTGACAGTGGCATCGGTATTGATTGATGGGACAAGAAGCTGGACTTGCAGCATACCTTCCTTCATGGCCTTCAGACTGAAAGATGTATCAGTTAGTAAGTGTCATCTTGATGATTAGGGTGACATTAATGTTTTGTCATGAGGATTTCTTACTTGGCACGGCCAACCAGGGAGAGCTGAGGTATATTCTTATTTATGAAGTCCAGAGAGACTGAGTGAGTTCCTTTGCCCTTGGTGTTTCCATCAACAACACCCAGCCTGAGTCCAGCCTCCACATCGTAGTCAGGGATCTGGATGTCAGCAGTGATCACATTCTTCCTTCTGTTATATTTCATGATTGCCCTGGCTTCAGTGGGATCTACACCTGTTGTTGGCCAACCAAGAGATTAATATCACAAAACTCCACTGTGTGAGTGGTTCCAAATTGTGCTAATAATGAGATGGAAAGATTTTCAGCATTGTACTGTACCTTCAGCCCTCAGAATGAACTTCACAGAGTCAACCTTCTGCCGTCCCTCGTCTCCCTCCCTGAGGAGCTCGTAGGCAACAGTGGCTGTGTACTCAGTGACTTCACCAGTAGGGTGGAGCTCCATAGCAAATCTATTAAGATTAATTTGATATTTCTCAGTTAAATAATTTTATTTGAGAGACTACTATTTGCCCGTGGTTTAGAAACTCTCACTCACTTGCTGTCTCCAGTGAAGGGGAAGTAGGGGGCTGTCTCTTGAGAGAAAGCATCAATGTACTGCAGAGCTGTGCAATATTTCATTCCAGCGAAGACGGGAGTGCACTCATTAACATCCACCTTGTCCATCACCATAGGGGGAATGGTCCTCACCTCTGATCCAGTTACTGCCACCAGGGTGTTTCTAAATGTAACAAAGTTAAAATCTGACTTTGGCTGATTTCTATTATTTAAATGCAGAAAGGTTGATCACACAGACAAAAAAAACTTTGCACTTCAACTACATACAAACTTTGCTACTATATTAT
>NW_019197588.1:0-127 GCF_002260705.1 Seriola dumerili
TGTGTTACTTTCCTAACTTCATGTAAAGAGCAGTGACTGCAGGTACAGACTCTTCCAACCCGGGTCGCCTTATTGATTACGTCACTTTTCTCTTATGCAACTTTGATGAACACACACTATTTTTTTT
>NW_019197589.1:0-122 GCF_002260705.1 Seriola dumerili
CTGAGGAGGAAAGCGTGCCGAGCACTCAGTCTTACATCAATTCATTGATGAAGGCTAGGCTATGAAGAATTTTCTTTTCCTTTTTTTTTTTTTTCAGAAGAAGAGAGCTTTTGGATTTTTCC
>NW_019197590.1:0-610 GCF_002260705.1 Seriola dumerili
ATACTGGTTTGTCATTTGATCTCCAAACAGGTATGACAAGCACCGGACCTGCTTAACAAAAGAGGGGACAAAACATGACTTTTTTACTGATTATCTGAACTATCAGATATGTTTGCTTTCAAAAATGCATCAGGTGGGAAAAAACACAGACGTAGTGATCAAAGAGAAACACAAACAAAGCTCATAGTTTCACAAAAAATGTTTTTTTCAAAAAACAATTTATTTTAGAGCTACAAAATAGAGTCCAAATCTCTGATTTTAACCTGTTAAACGTAAATATTTTCTTTTCCCTCTGACATTAAACAAAATACACGGGTTGTGTACAAATCAAGACATTTGATTATGTCAGCTCGGAGTTTTTGAAACACTGATTCATGTTTTTCAACATTTTGTGAACCAAAAAAGTGCAAAACAGTATGGTTATTTGCAGAACCTAATTAAAACAGTTGCAAATGTAGCACTACATTATCAACAAGTATGAAAAAGTGCTAAGAACATATGAACACATTCAGTAAAGTCGTCTTGCACTCTCACGCTGAATGGTAGTGATACGATTTTTAACATAGAACTTAACTGCTTTCCAGCTTCTTCCTTTAAGTGCTTCTGGTGA
>NW_019197591.1:0-139 GCF_002260705.1 Seriola dumerili
AAAAGAGCGTTTCCAGGCTCTGTAATTCTGTGGTTTGTCGTTGAACTGAAGGAGACCCGTTGCTACAATTTCCCGACGAGCAAAGTATCTGACAAATTCACTGATGTTTCCATCATCGTGGCCTGAATGTCTGGATTTG
>NW_019197592.1:0-889 GCF_002260705.1 Seriola dumerili
ACAACAGATGCTTTTCAGTTTTGTAGCTGATTGTGACCTTTTGCTTTTTGTTCTTTATCAGCATCTACATTGTTACAGTGTATTGCCGTTTGGTGCCATGTCTGCTTATGATTCAAGCACCGTGGTCAGGGGAGTCGTTATGAGTAGTATGCCTGCACCTCTCCACCGTGTTCATGTGCAGTCTCAGCTGTGTACCGGTTTCTTTTCGGTGGCCGACCACCCTAGTTTTCGCATTGATGGTGTGGATTTCATTATGGGGAATGACATCGCTGGCAGGAAAATGTACCCCGCTCCTGAAGTGGTTAGTGTCCCCATTGCTGAAGTTGAGTGTGATGACTTGGCACATCGTCATACTGAGGTGCTTGGGCTCTTGAAGGTGTTAAAGGAACAGTTCCAGTGTGACTCACCCTCGAAAATGAGTGTGTGGGAATTTGTTTCCCAGTGTAAAGAGCGGTTGCAGCACACCACCCGTGCTGGCAAAAGAGGCTCTCGCCACATCTCAGGTTAGTATGAAAACACATGACCGTAAAATGGTTGAGATACAGTTTGTACCCGGTGATAAAGTGCTGGTCCTGCTGCTGTCCCCTGGTTCTGCCATCAATGCCCATTTCTCAGGTCCACATGTGGTCGAAAGTAAAGTGTATGACACCAGCAACATTATTTAACTTATTCATAAAAGGTGATGTTCTCAATTTGCTCCTCTTTTTTCCCTCCTTGGTGACATTCCATCATGAACTAGCGTGTTGCAAAACAATATCAATGTCGGTACTGCAGCTCCCATTAAGCAGCCCGCCTATTGATGTCTGATGGAGAAAAGGGAGCAAATGAGAAAAGAGGTCAAGTACCTGTCTGAAAATGGTTTATCCAGCCCCAGCTGTAGTCCCTGGAC
>NW_019197593.1:0-491 GCF_002260705.1 Seriola dumerili
GATTGGCTTTAAAGTCAAGCCTGAGATCAGTCAGAAAAACATGTTTATCGTCTGCAAAGAAAAGTATTTCCTTATTTTTGGTACTCAGACTCTGGTGAGGTCATATCAAGATGTTTCCCTCTTTTTTTACTGCAGGCATCTTCACCGCCCCCCTGAAAGGTCTCTACTACATTCGGATGACCGGCAGTGTCGGAAACTCCGGGTCCGTGGACATTTCACTGAGGAAGAACGGTCGGAGTATGTTTGGCATCTACAACACCAATGAAAAGTACAGCAGCAGCTCCAACGGCATGACAATGGTCCTGGAGGCCGGTGACCAGCTGTGGGTCACCCTCTGGAGCGGAAACAGCATCTTCGACCAGGGTCAACTCAGCACCTTCAGCGGCTTCCTCATCTGCCCCATGTAGGAGGAGCCTGACTCACCTGCACCTGCTGTGGAGGAGGTGGAGGAAGTCTAGATCTAGATCACTACCGGAAAATATACAAAACTT
>NW_019197594.1:0-133 GCF_002260705.1 Seriola dumerili
TATACAGGCATGCAGGGGCCATACACACTACTGAGTCACATGATGAGTTGTTGTGATGAAATTGACTTGGATCGGCCTGTGATCTCAATTTTTTACTTTTATTTAGGGTGTGATTGTGAATCCAGCCCTCAGT
>NW_019197595.1:0-114 GCF_002260705.1 Seriola dumerili
CACACACACACACACACACACATATATATGTATGTATGTATACACAGTATTAACATCAAACCAAAATGGAAATCAAAGGAGTCCAGCAATTTATTATAGTAGCAAATACCAGCT
>NW_019197596.1:0-134 GCF_002260705.1 Seriola dumerili
TCAGGCCATAAAATCAAGAAAATTTGCTAAAAGTTGTTGTTTTTTTTGTTTGTTTTATCCATTTTTAATACGAAATATTGATTTGAGGAATATCGAAGATGACTTTAAAAATCCAAAATACACCCATTTAATTC
>NW_019197597.1:0-105 GCF_002260705.1 Seriola dumerili
AAACATCATAGTATAGTAAGGCATGAAAACGTGAAAAAACATCATTGTATAGTAAGGCATAAGAAAGTCAGAAAATGCCATAGTATAGTAAGGCATGAAAACATC
>NW_019197598.1:0-261 GCF_002260705.1 Seriola dumerili
TATCTATCTATCTATCTATCTATCTATCTATGTATGTATGTATGAATGAATGTGAATGTTTCCATAAATAGCAATAGAACGACCACAAATGCAGCCTTTGTTACGCTACTAAAACAGTGAAGGGAAGAGGAATATTAACAAAGTGTGCCAACCGCTTAACCTGAACCAAATGAGATGTGTGTGGTGTGTACTGCATGTTTCAGTTGGTGACGGAGCCGCTCAGTCACTCACGCACACACACACACACACACACACACACAC
>NW_019197599.1:0-112 GCF_002260705.1 Seriola dumerili
GAAGAGGAGCGCAGAGGAACATCAGACCTCATGAATAATGGCCACAGAAGGGACCTCAGGTACACAGCCTTACAGATTTACTGTTAAATTCAAAATGTACTTAAAATGTAAT
>NW_019197600.1:0-158 GCF_002260705.1 Seriola dumerili
TTTTTTTTTCTAGAGTTATCTTTAATAGCTGTCTAAGTTTTCATAAATAAACAAATCAATATTTCCAATCATGTTTTCAAGAAGATATGATAGTTCATATAAACCTGGTTTGGTGAATGTCCAGGGACAAAGGGAGTCTTTACCTCCTCATCTCTTCA
>NW_019197601.1:0-110 GCF_002260705.1 Seriola dumerili
ACATTCATTTTACAAAGGGAACTCTCTGCTCCAATTATATCCAAATCAAAGACCCCTGAGCCCAGACCCCAGTTTGTTGCGAGGTCCAAAGCCTCCATTATTTAAACCTT
>NW_019197602.1:0-121 GCF_002260705.1 Seriola dumerili
CATAGTATAGTAAGGCAAAAAATGTCAAAATAACGTCACTTTATAGTATGGCAAAAAATCGTCAAAAAACGTCAGTGTAAATAAATGTCAAAATAACGTCATAGTATAGTCAGGCATAAAA
>NW_019197603.1:0-108 GCF_002260705.1 Seriola dumerili
CCTCCGACTACACGGCTTCTCCTATTGGTGCAGCAATGATGTTCCAGTCCTCACCACAGCTGTTGCCGGTTGAGCATGAGAGGAAGAGAGTTTAAGAGCCCGGCCCGC
>NW_019197604.1:0-120 GCF_002260705.1 Seriola dumerili
AAGGCATAAAAATTCATAAAAAGGACTTAATATAGTAAGGCATAAAACGTCATAATAATGACATAGTATAATAAGGCATAAAAAATCAAAAAAATGACTTAATATAGTAAGGCATAAAAA
>NW_019197605.1:0-117 GCF_002260705.1 Seriola dumerili
TTTAGCAGAGGGAAATAACAGATTTGGAGGCAAAAAAACCTTTCTACTGACTCGCACAATCAAAAATATAATATGACAACTAATCCAGAGCCTTTCATTTTTCTTAATCGAGTCTGT
>NW_019197606.1:0-202 GCF_002260705.1 Seriola dumerili
AAAAGGCTCTGCAGCCAGCAGACGTCTTTTTAACTCTGGAACAGACAAGAGCCCAAATTGTGGGAACGGAGAGCATCAGATGGAGAAGAAGGTTGAAGGAGCAAGTCCATTTAAAGCTTATATGTCATCAAAAGCACCTGAAAGTCTGATCTGATATGGACAGGAAGCCAATGAAGGGAAGATAACATTGGTGTCATATGGT
>NW_019197607.1:0-103 GCF_002260705.1 Seriola dumerili
AGACCTTTCATTGAGACTTTGTAGAAGCCTCTTTGGCAGCAGGTACAGCGTTGAGTCTTTACAGGCTTTGCACACCTGGATTTGGGCAGTTTATCCCATTCTT
>NW_019197608.1:0-678 GCF_002260705.1 Seriola dumerili
ACAATAAGAGTCACCACTGATCTGCTCTGTGTTTTTATTGATGTCTTCCTACATGATTCAACAGAATGGGAAATATTGGTCTCTGCAAGTTGCCCCTGAAAATGAAGTTTGACCTGAATTTTCACATGAACAACTCAACAGTTTACAGACTGTTCACAGATCAGTTTAACAGCAGATTCAATGTGTTTAGTGTCATTTACATGTTTGAAACAGAGGCTCTAATGATAGAGAGGCCGTATGCTGGACAGATTGTAAAGCCCTCTGAGGAAAGTTTAGGATTTTAGGATCTGATAAATCAAAGTCCATTGACTTGACTTGAGAATTTAATGTTAAAAACTGAATATTTCTTACTGTTAAATTATAATTTTGAAGTTCCAGCAAAGCTTTTGTAATGTAATTAAATGAATCTGTGTTTGTTCTTTGTTTTGACTTCAAATGTGC
This sequence comes from Seriola dumerili, assembly GCF_002260705.1. Taxonomy (NCBI): domain Eukaryota; kingdom Metazoa; phylum Chordata; class Actinopteri; order Carangiformes; family Carangidae; genus Seriola; species Seriola dumerili. Next base: position 442 of record NW_019197608.1, read on the forward strand.
AATAATCAAGAATATAAATAGAAAAGGTGTTTGAGGTGGAAAATAGACTTGAAACGAAAGTAGTGGACAAATTAACATGTTGACCTGATGATTGCGTTAGATGAAAAGTCAGAGGATCACCAAGGTTATTACAGTTCATGTAACAACATGAATGAAAGGGGAACATGAACGTCTGAACCACATTTCATCACAATCATCCAATATTTGTTGAGATGTTTCAGTCTGGACCACAAATAA
>NW_019197609.1:0-103 GCF_002260705.1 Seriola dumerili
ATTTTGCTACATCGGATTTTAACCCAGGCCAGAAGAAATGTTTGAGTACAAGCTGGTAGGTTTTTGTAACACCTAGGTGTCCAGACCAGCGACTTTCATGTGC
>NW_019197610.1:0-123 GCF_002260705.1 Seriola dumerili
TAATCGAAGTACATGAGCAGGGAACAGGACCTCCCACCCTACACACGTGTTCAGACAAGGTGTTGAACCTGCAACCTGTGCGCGTGTGATGGAAGGAGTACACAGAGCCTTCAAGTACAAATA
>NW_019197611.1:0-125 GCF_002260705.1 Seriola dumerili
ACTGGATGGGACAGGAGGATGTAGCACCTTGGAAACATCTTGACTAATTAAAGACACTTTTATGCCAATGGACTTCTATCTGCCTATGGACCTGTAATAGTAAGTCAGGGTACCTGGTAATTCTA
>NW_019197612.1:0-116 GCF_002260705.1 Seriola dumerili
TGATTTTGTGGTTATGAAAGGCCGGGTGTTGGGACTGTAATATGGAGAAATTGTGTTTAATGATGCGGTGTAGGTGGGTGATTTGGTGAGAAAAGGTTGAGACAAACGGTATCAGA
>NW_019197613.1:0-111 GCF_002260705.1 Seriola dumerili
GTTATTATCAAAAAATCAAAACATTATTTTGATGAATAATTATTTAGCTCTTGAAGTTTTTAAAAAATCAAATAACACTTAATATTTCTTACATATTGTAGCAGTTGTTGT
>NW_019197614.1:0-144 GCF_002260705.1 Seriola dumerili
ACAGTTGTAAGTGTCTTATGTCAGGTAAGCCATCCAAAACAATCATTTAAAATAAATGATGTTTACAGTTATAAATGTTTTTACTGGACTGGGCAGCTCATCCAAATCATAAAAAATATTTATATTTTCTATTTATTTTCTACT
>NW_019197615.1:0-153 GCF_002260705.1 Seriola dumerili
TGATGCACTAGAGTTCAATCAGGTACTGTGGTCTGAATCAGAGCCCAACACCCTCAACCCCTCCTCCTTTTGTGTTCTCTATTGTTGACAAGTGTGTGAGAGGTGCTGTGTGTGTTTATTCATTACACATATGTTAAGGGAACAGACTTAAAG
>NW_019197616.1:0-254 GCF_002260705.1 Seriola dumerili
CCCAGATCACCTGAGGGTCTGGATGCTTCATATGGTACAAGTAGATCAGAGATGAATTTTGGCCCACGACCGTTTAGTGCTTTATAGACCAGTATTAGGATTTTAAAACCTATCCCTTGACAAACAGGAAGCCAGAGCAGTGATATTTAATATTTTTATTCAAGAGGAAAGTTAGTGAGAGAATTTGACGTACAGCAAAGGGCTGCGGTTCAGAATTGAACCTGGGCTGCTGCGGTTAGGAATAAGCCTTTATG
>NW_019197617.1:0-106 GCF_002260705.1 Seriola dumerili
TTGTTTTTTTCATTCTTTTTTGTCGTGAATGGCCTTGCATGTAAAACTTGAGCCTCTTTTCCACTCCGTCATATGTGGCTGAATCTCACTGCTTAGACTGAAGGTT
>NW_019197618.1:0-104 GCF_002260705.1 Seriola dumerili
AAAGGTAAAAAAATGTATAATTATAATATGGCATAAAATGGTCAAAAACGTCATAGTATAGTATATATTAAAACATCATAGTACAGTATGGCATAAAACGTCAA
>NW_019197619.1:0-124 GCF_002260705.1 Seriola dumerili
ACAATATTACCATAAAGAGACAAAATGACCACAAAGAGAAAAATGACCACAAAGAGACAAAATTAACACAAAGAGAAAAAAGGACCACAAAAAGACAATATTACCATAAAGAGACAAAATGACC
>NW_019197620.1:0-113 GCF_002260705.1 Seriola dumerili
GTGAAACCACTGTCCAGACAGTCATTTTGTTCATCGTCATTGACGTGTGTAGTGTTATATTTGTAATTTTCACATATATCAAGAGGAAAGTATTGCACCATTTGATTTTTAGT
>NW_019197621.1:0-136 GCF_002260705.1 Seriola dumerili
TTTGTGCATTTGTCTCAACAAACCACAGACTGTATCTGACTTAATAAATTTGGTCAAAAGAAAAAAAAGAAAAGATTAAATAAAAACCACAAGAATGTGTTTCGTCAGCATGAAAATCTTGTAGCTGTTCACCTTT
>NW_019197622.1:0-1761 GCF_002260705.1 Seriola dumerili
CTCCGGTCACGATACGGGCCCGACCAGAACGGAGCCTCTGCATATCAATTCCAAGATCTAATGCAACGTTCCCAATAAGGGACCCCTTCTTCATCTCTTCTGGGATTGAATAACGTATCTGACCACTGGCAATTTGACTGAGAAAAAAGAGAAGCAGAATGCTTTGCGACGGCAGTTTGTAGCACAAACGCCATCTTTGAGTCCGGCAGAGATATTTTCCGAAATCCATGTTATCAAAAAAGTGATAGGAAATATTATCCAAACATTACTCTTATGCTACCTGAGGGTTAACAAAAACGGAATTCAAGTGTAATCTATGATAAAAAGAAAAGATTAGTGTTCCAAGCCTTCTTTCTCCCGTAGGAAAAAAAGTCAAATCACAGCCAGTCTATCTTCGCTTATCTCAACGTCACTGACAGTCTACAGCGTATCCAACCACCACAGAGCAGAATGAAGGAGGGCACCGCCTTAAACACTGATCAGATTTGTTTTTACTTGACCAACAGCGTCCCTTAGAGTCTAGTCACTGAATCTCAACACAAAGAAGTAAATTATCTGCCAATTCAATTTCCAGAGCAACTGCATGCAGACAGCCCCCCCTTACAGAGATGACTGATAACGTCACAGCCCTTGAAATGGAAACTAATGCAACAATTTGCATGTGGAAAATTCAGTAGAACACTGGGGCCATAATCGTTTATGAAGCAATACTGTACAGTTGCCTTACGACTAAAAACAGTTGAAACTTTAACTATAATATTCTTCAGTTCTATGCACTAAAGCATAAAAATAATGAGAAAACAAAATAAAATAAGAAGAAAATAATCACTCTGCCCTAAAATGCTGCACAAAAAGGTTCAACGAAGAAACTGAACTATTTTAATTCAGGAGTTCCAAGCAAGCTATAGAATGCAAAAACAGCATTTTCATTCTGACATTGCATCGCTGACCACTCTAAACACAATCACTTGAAAGTTCTTACATACAGACAGAGATATGTAGAAGCTGAATCAATGGGAACAATTGAGAGTAATATTTAACTGTTCTGTGAGTGGACTTATGTTAAACAGTAATGAGCATTGCCAATGTAGGGACAAGTTCCATGGAATTCCATTTAGTTGAGAAAAATATTGGGATATGAAAGTTGAGATATGGGGTTAAAAGCATTGCCATCAACACCAGGCATGAAAGGTGATGGCTTTATCTAAAGCTACTAATTAAACTTGACAACAATATTTCCCCCAACATTTAGCAAGTGCTTACATCTGCCTACCTTTACCAACACTTTTACCATCCTTTAAGATCAACATGCGGCTATTGTATGAACAAAGTAAAAGTATGCAGTACATGTTGGGCACATCCGAGTCAAAAACAACGTACATTTTGGAAAACTAGACAGATGTTTTAAATCAAAATGCATATTATGTGATTTGAAATGCATGGTGTGTGCAGCGTTTTTCAAAAGTATGGTTCTTACTGAATGGTCCAAACTAACCATAACGCTGTCCATGGTGCTGAAAGTGATACAGAATAAATGTTTCATAATACATATCAAATGGTACCCTTTTTTATCTAGATTTCCAAATACCAATTCTCACCCTGTTATATATCACAAGGAGATTGACAGAAGTAATAGAGCCAAAGAAGGAAACGCAATAAAAAATTGACATCTTAACTCCAAACTTCTAGAGGGAGAGTTCTGGTCATCGCATGAGGACAATGCCTTACTTTTAAACAGATGCTCTGTATCCCGCTGCATCG
>NW_019197623.1:0-145 GCF_002260705.1 Seriola dumerili
TAAACATAAATATAAAGATATCTCTGTCTCTATATGTATATTAAACAAATATTATAAATATTATACACAATATACCTATATTATACATATATTACACATTTATATTTCTGTCTTCATTATACATAATATACCAATATATATATAT
>NW_019197624.1:0-144 GCF_002260705.1 Seriola dumerili
AGCTAAAAGATTTTTGAAAACTTGACTTTAAATCTCCATTTAACTTTAATTATGTGTTTATGGTAAAATAAGCAACAAACTTAAAATTAGAAAACAACATCTTAATTGATAATAGTTTAACACTCTGCTTCAGTAGTGTGAGGT
>NW_019197625.1:0-245 GCF_002260705.1 Seriola dumerili
CAATATTCAATCAATGTTCTTCAATCAATATTCAATCAACGTTATTAAATCAATATTCAATCAATGTTATTCCTCCAGCTGCTTTGGATCAAAACCAGGTTGTAGCTGGTTGTTTAACTTCACACAAGAGGAAAGAGTCCAGATAAAACTGTTTGTATGTTTGTTGATGACCTCGTGCTTCTTTTCTCTGTCATCAAAGTTGTGTGAGTTGTTTATTTGTGGTATTTTTGTTTTTGTTTTGTTTT
>NW_019197626.1:0-537 GCF_002260705.1 Seriola dumerili
AGGGAGTTATTATTTATTTATTTTATTTTAATAAATGTAATTATTACTTATTTTTGTATATTTTTTCAATTTTTCTCCCATCTATTGTTTTTCATTTATGTACTTATTTGTAGGACACCTTATATTACAAAATAATGAAGAATTGCATAAACCAAAGATGGAGATATTTTTGATATACTGTTTGCTTCACAATAAAAATATTTGAAACAGAGAGTGTATCAGTAGTATATGTGAGAAAGTTTCAGTTGTATATGTGAGTGTTTCAGTTGTAAATGTGAGTGTTTCAGTTGTATGTCATACTGTTTCAGTTGTAATTATGTGAGGTTTTCAGTATTATGTGTGAGTGTTTCAGTTGTATATGTAAGAATGTTTCAGTCGCATATGTGAGAATGTTTCAGTTGTATATGTGAGTGTTTCAGTAGTATATGTGAGAGTGTTCCAGTAGTATATGTAAGAGTCTTTCAGTTGTGTGTGAGTGTTTTAGTTGTATATGTGTGAGCTTTTCAGTATAGTATACACACACACACACACACACAC
>NW_019197627.1:0-356 GCF_002260705.1 Seriola dumerili
CTCTGTTAGCTCTGTGTTTGGTTTCCACAAGCTCCTGGGGGAAATCTCTGGCTCTCTAGCTGCTAAATGCTCCTCTATGTTCACCAGATGCTCTCTGACTGACTGTCTGCTGCAGGTCTGCTGGAGCCCTTTGCCTCTGTAATCAGCTGCTGATGCTGCTGCAGCTGGAAATGATGAGACTGAACCCAAACATTACATGTGATGAAAAACCAAAGCTATGAGCTAAAGTGGCTAAAAAAGCTCAGTGAGTTGATGACACTTCTCTGTGATTTCTGCATTACACGCAGTCAGTCACCCAACATGCAGCACGAGGACTGGCTGCATAGCACAGGTGGGAAATCATCTTATCATAAAAA
>NW_019197628.1:0-115 GCF_002260705.1 Seriola dumerili
AGTACATTGGTAATATTGCAAAATATTTCAGGGGACAGATGACTTTGGCTAAGGAGCAGACTTTCCACTCAAGTCTCAGAGACAAAAGCCCCTCCCGCCGTCACTGTCTGAGACT
>NW_019197629.1:0-135 GCF_002260705.1 Seriola dumerili
TCTTCTGTTTTTTCTCCTTCTTCTCTCTTTCCTTCTGCTTTTTCTTCTCCTTCTTCTCCTTCTTCTCCTTCTTGTCTCTTTCCTTCTTCTCCTTCTTTTCCTGCTCTTTCTTCTCCTTCAACTTCTTCTTCTCCT
>NW_019197630.1:0-134 GCF_002260705.1 Seriola dumerili
ACCCCCCTCTCTCTCCCTCCTTCCTCTGCTGCTCTCTGTCCATGTGAGGTGATTCAGCATCAGTGGAAGTCTTTAAGGCAGCACGTGAGTGACCTCATCCTCACACATCTGCCGGAGTGTTTTACCAACCAGGG
>NW_019197631.1:0-148 GCF_002260705.1 Seriola dumerili
CACAGGCCCGACTCTGCTTTGCGAGCAGGCAGGATGAGGATGGCACCGGGCTGAGAGAGCACGACACCCAGTATTGAATTTAAAAAATAATAATAATAATAATAATAAAAAAAAGAAGGACAAAACACTCTGGATCTTCTACAAAAAA
>NW_019197632.1:0-128 GCF_002260705.1 Seriola dumerili
AAAGTTGTATCTCTTCGTCCTCCGTTTCCAAATAATTATTCTGAAGGTTAAACAACAAATCGCTGAGAAATTAAAAAGGGGGCTTTGTGTATATCTTTACTGTCAGTCACCATTATGTAGACTACAAG
>NW_019197633.1:0-102 GCF_002260705.1 Seriola dumerili
ATGAGACATCCAGCTTTTCACAGCAGACACACAGAGCTCTACATTCATCATGTGAGAGGAATGGTCAGCCTTTATAGGCACATACAGCTGAGTATCATCAGA
>NW_019197634.1:0-118 GCF_002260705.1 Seriola dumerili
TTCCTCTTATCTTCACATTAAGGGTCAGAAAAAATAGACAACCAGTGTAATTTTTCCTGTTTCCACATTTTGTCCCTACAAATGCAAAGTCTGAGTGGTGACTCGGTTTGTCAGGCTC
>NW_019197635.1:0-144 GCF_002260705.1 Seriola dumerili
ATGTTGTATATTATTTGATAGTCTTCAAAATCGACGAGGATTGATGTGTCTGGTTTTCCGTTTAGAAACAAAACAAGAGTGCAGGCAAATCATCATCTGGAAAATGATAAGATTAGAGTTTTTGTTAAGGGTAAATTGGTATAA
>NW_019197636.1:0-167 GCF_002260705.1 Seriola dumerili
ACTGTAAGAATTGCAATTTGAAATATAGTGGCAATTTGCGGATTCAAGCCCTTTGGCACTTTGGAGCTTAAACCCTAATCTGAGACTGACACACACGGTTGTATTAATAAGTAGGCAGGTTCTTTTACTCACTGGTCTAGTAGGAGCTTCAGAGAGAAATTTAATTT
>NW_019197637.1:0-261 GCF_002260705.1 Seriola dumerili
GACTTACAGGGCAAGAACATCTTCTTCTCACCAAGAAGTGTGTCCATCGCCTTGGCCGCCCTGTCTGTAGGAGCACGGGGGGAGACCCACGAACAGCTTTTCAGCGGTCTGGGCTTCAACAGCTCCCTACTGACACAGGCAAATGTAGATCAGGCTTTCCATACAATCCTCGAAAGGTCAAACAAGCTGTCTCAAGAAGACACCAGTGAAGGGACGGCTGTGTTCATGGATAACCGCTTCAAGCCACACCCTGATTTCCTG
>NW_019197638.1:0-112 GCF_002260705.1 Seriola dumerili
GTCAAGCCAGAGGACCTACATGAAGCACTTTGCTGTATAGTGTCCGCAAAATATTCACCAAGAGAAGCGCCCCCCCCCCTCAACTACCACGGTACTAGCCTCGCTTCAAAAA
>NW_019197639.1:0-877 GCF_002260705.1 Seriola dumerili
ACGGTGTGAGCAGTTAAAGAACAGCATTAAACGAACTCGACAAGCAGGACGCACAATACAAAGTTACACATAACAGCCATGTCAGCAACAAGTGTATCTCTGACAAATTAAAAGCAATGATATTTGTATCCAAAACAAAACCAATAAAATACAGATTCAGCAGTTACAGAGCTGAGTAGCTTTTAGCAGATGTCTCTTATCAGATCCATTTCATCCGTGTCTGTGTCCTAAAAGTTCCAGCGTCAGTCGTGCTGTGGGTTTGAGTGTTCACAGAGGCTGTCGAATAGGTTTTTGGTCCATTTTATACGGCATTGAAACAAATGAGGGAGGAAATGGTATTTGTGTTCTGTGCATGATACAAAGAGACAGAAGAGAGACTCTTTCCTCGCCGCAGACGTGCAGCACGGATGAGCAGGTGAACGTGCGACAGCTGGTTTGTCTCAGCGACAGTCTCAGACCCGATGCAGATGATCAGTTTCTGTGAAAACCACTGGGATTAGATTTATTTTGGTGTCAGACTCTGACAGTCTACGCAGGATGGAAATATTGTAAACACCATGTGACGCGCAAACACTGAAAAGCCAAATGCAATAGTGTGAGCACACTTGCAGCGCTATGATTATAGAAACAAATGATCTCAAATACAAGACAAAGCTGATGAAAATCAGAGGGAAGATCCATCAGTCTTCCTGCTTTTTTTAAGAATCATATTTACCTTTGTGTAACTAAAATACTGGGACAGTGAAACTGTTTTGATTGCTGCACAATTCTGATTCAACTATTTCAAAGTCATTTCCAAATCACAGCAAGACGGCGGAAACACAGCTCGAACGCGACGCTTGATTTCTATTATCTTTCTACCCGTGGGTGGGTGGGT
>NW_019197640.1:0-105 GCF_002260705.1 Seriola dumerili
GGCTATCTAAATTTTGCAGACTAGCACAGATCTACCTTGTGAATCACAATGCTTTTTTTCTCTGTAGTGATTATGACTCCTGGTATGTAGAACATCTTCGGTCCT
>NW_019197641.1:0-137 GCF_002260705.1 Seriola dumerili
TTGTGAGGTCACCTTTGACCTTTGACCTTTGACCACTAATATCTAGAAGTTCTGTCGAGGCGTGACTGAGATATCGTGTCCACAACAATGAGACGGATGGATAACCTGAAAACAATATGCCTCCGGCTCTGACTGTC
>NW_019197642.1:0-166 GCF_002260705.1 Seriola dumerili
AGATTTAGAGAAGAGAACAGGTAATTACCTTTTTTGACATTATAGTATGTAAATGTTGACAGCAATTACTGTATGACTATATGTATGCTGTACCACAGTATACTGTAAGTAAATATATGTTTCAGTACACCACTGTGCCGATGTACTGTAGTATTGTAATGGAGGG
>NW_019197643.1:0-102 GCF_002260705.1 Seriola dumerili
CCTAATTTGAGCCGAGGTACACAGTTACAGTAACAACAGGTTTGTTTTTAAAAACATCTGCTAACTAACACACATCTCTCAGCATAAAGCAGGCTGTTACAC
>NW_019197644.1:0-102 GCF_002260705.1 Seriola dumerili
CCTACGGGCCACGCCATCACTCAAGTGCAACACACATCATCTGCATTCCAAAAGCAGAAAAACGATGCGTGCAGGTGTTCTGTTACATGTCACATGATGCAT
>NW_019197645.1:0-340 GCF_002260705.1 Seriola dumerili
ATAAAAGAAAAATAAAAGTAATCATAATCCAGCAGTCTGTTAAAACCCAAAGCACTCCTGTCGTCTGAGCTTTAAACTGTCACACCCTTAGTACAATTACAACAATCGTGAAAAATGAAATAGAAAATAAATGTAAAGAGTGTAAAACTGTCATTTCTTTTAGATCAAAGCTCTTGATCTTCATGATGAAAATGTAAAAAATTAAATGATTAACATGAATAAGATAAAATTATATTAAACTGAAAAGAGACTTAAGTTGTAAAACATGTGTTTTTCTTAACCAATATATTCCACTAATAACATAAAATGAACTCCTTGGTTTAAAACAAAATCACCCTTT
>NW_019197646.1:0-2236 GCF_002260705.1 Seriola dumerili
CAGAGTGGAGCGATGGCCTTCATCATCACCTGGTTTCTCTCTTTGAAATGTGTGACTGAGTGTGGATCGCTCCACCTCTGTCCTCAGAAGTCTGCGTCCAGCCTGAAGGTGTTGTCTGTGGGGCCCGACATGACGCCCATCCTCTGGTACTCGCCCACTCGCTTCTCAAAGAAGTTGGTCTTTCCCTCCAGGGAGATGTTCTCCATAAAGTCGAAGGGGTTCTCCACCCGGTAGATCTGCAGAGACACGAGACAGAGCAGAGGTCAGTTTATTCTCTGGTGGACACATGAAAACGATCTGAAAATGAGTGTTCTGTCCGGAAGCCTGAGGGGTAAAGTTCCCCCTCAGAGTGAAGCTCTGACTTGCTTTGTATAACTATAAAGCAGTTGCACTATAGTGCACCTGGTCTACTGTCAGACGTGAACCGGAGCACTGCAGGACTTTTTTGAGGTCTGTTCAGTCTGGCGTCTGTTTCGTGTTGCTGTCGTCTGTCAGTGAACCACTTGTTCTCTGAGCAGAGTGTGCAGCAACACTCAGCCCCCATTACCGGCTGAGGTCCGTACCCCTGCGCCTCTCATCATCACAGACCTGATCCTCGTCTACAAACCTACACAGTACAGACCAGGATCAGGAGGCCGCTACAGCAGCTGCTCTGAGTTTAAACTCGGCCTACTTATCAGGTGAGTATAGGTGACCTAAACTAGGAAGAGTTAAAGTCATATTTCAATGAAATAACACCAGGGACCTCCGATTATAAAACTTTGTGCCAACAGCAGGAGAACAAATGACCAAACTTGTCTCTGACGCAGCACAAGTTACAGTGACTGTCTGTTAGAGTGGCAGCAAGTGTCAGAGTCAGATCTAAGCCTTCATCGTGTCTTATCAACAGTCTGATGAGGAACAGCAACGCTTGGAATGCTAGACTTAAAATATCACTTAAACCGGTCTAATTCACTTTTTGAATTGCTGAATTTTTGGATCCAGCAGACGCTGTGAATCATCATCACATGTTCAACCTGGCTGTGCTGGTTGGAAGCAGCTGATCAGCCTGCAGCCGTTTCTGGGACTAATTCAATCTACATGACAAACATTTAGAGGCCTGCATGTTCAAACCAGCTGAGCAGGAATAATGAAGACTTCATTCCAGGTATCACCTGGATCTACCAGGAGCTGCGGTTCAGCCGGGGTGTTGTTACCTTTGAGAAGCCGAGCTCCAGCATCAGTCTGTCAGCTACAAACTCGATGTACTGCTTCATCAGCTCACAGTTCATCCCGATCAGCTTCACGGGCAGAGCCTTCGTCAGAAAGTCCTGAGCATAAACAAAACAACAGTTCAACAAACCGAGTTAAAGCATCCACGGCCAGAAGAAGCCGATGAACCAGACAGAAACGTTCAGGATCTTCACATTCATCCGTTTGTGTCGCTGTCGACCGACCTGTTCGATCTCCACGGCGTTCTTGATGATGTTGGTGACTGTTTTTTCTGACGGCTTGTTCACCAGGTGTTTGAACATCAGACAGGCGAAGTCGCAGTGCAGACCCTGAAACCAGCACACAGTTAGACCACCACACTAAATTATACGAACAGGCAGATCCATACAGAAAACTCAAGACATTTGATTTGAGGCAAAAATCAAAGCTAAAACAAGGATTCAATTTTAATTTAACAAAACATTTCATGGTCAAACTGGCCAAAATATGAACGATATAATTATCTGCAGGTCTTAAAAGTCCTTAAAAAGCACTGAATGAAGTTTATTAAAAAGATCTTTGAAGGTATTGTAAGTCTTAAAATATTCTCTCTAATGGTGATAAAGTGTAAGTGCCAATGATGAAACGATTTGTCTGATTTCAGCAAAAACTGGCTGGAAATTCCCCAGACCTCTGACTTTATATATGACAAAAGGTGATGTAAATAAATTGTGGTCTTGCTGGTTCACACCTTTATACCAGTATAACCATCAAACAGGGTTTAAATTTCACTCTGGTTTTAAAAAAGTCTTAAACTTAATGAACCTGCAGAAACTGTCAATAAAGACCAGGAGGGACGATGAGGCCTCAAATTATTCACCAAGTCTAAGAATATCACATTTTTCCAGCACTTCCCAGATATAAAAACAATAATTGCTAAAGACATTATTGATTAATCATTAAACATGAGCTGGATAACAGCAGAAAAAGGAATAAAGAACAAATTTAGAGAAAACTAATGCAGCTGATGGATGGTCTCTTAAAA
>NW_019197647.1:0-313 GCF_002260705.1 Seriola dumerili
GAGTGTTGCAGTCTGTCTATCATGCTGTTGGGCCAACAGGCCTACTAGACGTTTGTCAGATAATTAACCAAATGAATACCCATCTTCTTAGATTTTACAGCGTATAAAAAACATTCAATTCAAAACAAAGGAAGGAGATGAAGTTTACTTCAATGAGGATGGAGACCCAGCAGCAAAGTATGAAATTATAAACTGGCAGCCAACAGAAAATGGCATTGTTAACTTTGTCACAGTTGGTCTTCATGATGCATCTTTACCTGCAGACAAACAGCTGAATCTGCAAAATAAGTCTTTAATTTGGGCACAGAACTCA
>NW_019197648.1:0-131 GCF_002260705.1 Seriola dumerili
CAACACTAACGAAAATTGAATCCTCACTCTCTACGCTGTTGGATCAGGTCGAGGAGATCAAGACGCGAGCGGGCGCAAATGAAGACGATATTAAAGATGCACGTGACCGAGTTGACAAAATGGAGAAATTG
>NW_019197649.1:0-126 GCF_002260705.1 Seriola dumerili
TCTTTATTGTTATTATATACTATATAATAATAATTAATACATATTAATATATATATATAAATATATTTACAGTATAACATGTCATTAGGACAAAAATCTTTTAAATTAGGCAGATAAAGATGCGAC
>NW_019197650.1:0-215 GCF_002260705.1 Seriola dumerili
CCAGGATGTTTTCCACAGCACCAGTATCCTATCCTGCCTCAGACTGTATAGGAGGGTCTGCAGTGTACCGGACAGTTGGGTAATGCAGAACTTGAGGACCTGGGACTCAAACAGTATTTAAAAATGAAATCGATCTCAGAAAAGTGTTTTAGTTCTGTATCAGAAACAATCTCGTGCTATCATACCAGAAGACACATGACACATGACCAACCATG
>NW_019197651.1:0-143 GCF_002260705.1 Seriola dumerili
CCTAAAATAGGTGGTACGTTTGAAAAGCAAACAATTGACTTTGTTGAATAGAGTATGTGAAATATTTCTCATTGTGGACCTGGTGATTCATTGGCTGCAGGCTGTATTTTACATTGAAAAACTGCATTATAAAGTAAAAGTGG
>NW_019197652.1:0-246 GCF_002260705.1 Seriola dumerili
ACAATATAAATGACCTCACAGCACTTTACAGGGTAAGGTTGAGACTTTGCTGTATTAGAGACAAAAAACCACCAGTTGACACTATGAGGAAGCACTTTGTGATGGGGGAGAAAAAACTTCCTCATGACAGAAAGAAACCTTAAACAAAACCGGCATCAGGGCGGGCAGCCGTCTGCCTTGACCGATTTTCTTAGTATAGTAAGGCATAAAACGTTATAGTATAGTATGGCATAAAAAGTCGTAAAA
>NW_019197653.1:0-686 GCF_002260705.1 Seriola dumerili
CTAAAAAAATATAAACAAACTGCAAAATACAACACAATCGCATCGGACCGGTGGTGCGCCATGTGTATCTCAAGTTTACCCGCCAATGTAGTATTTTCGGTAAGTCTCGTAGGTGTGTGACGTACCGTTGGAAAGCTCGCGATATGTAGAAAATTGTAAATCATGTAATCCGTAGCGCCGCCAAACGCCCACTAGATGGCAGCAAAAGACAGTGTATGAAATTGAGGCGGGGGTCGAAAAGTCGAGAACCACTTTTCCTTGAAAAGATGGAAAACGTCGTGAGGTCAAGGGAAGGTGTGAGGGAGGATTCATGAGGGCTTTAGGATAAGACAACTGCGCTGCGGGGACTTCATGATGACTCCTAACTTTTTTAAAAAACTAACTTTATTTACAACACATGGACAATAAATCCTCCTTTCCTAACCACAAGAACGAAGCAAACAGGATTGAATGTTGAAATATAACATGAAAGAAAAATACAAATAGAGAAAGTTGAACCATTCAAATAATAATTAAATAAAAAGAAGGAAATGAGCAAGAGATCAGAATAAATAATATTCAGACATACAGTAAGTTTATAGTTTCCTGACATTTTGACATTTTTATACATTTGTTAAGTAGAGAAAATTCATTTTGTAGTACATTCTAAATGGGAGGGGATTTAGTGAAACAACATTTATGTATAG
>NW_019197654.1:0-225 GCF_002260705.1 Seriola dumerili
AGACTGCAGTTGCCAATTGTCACCTTATGGTGCTGCTATTGTTCCAACAGTGAGCATTTCACTGTATGTAGAGCATTGAGTGCAGTTGTAAAATCCACATACATTCAGTCACTTGTTACTCAAGAGGTTTGCACAGTTTGTGAGAATTTGGCTGTTTATTGCCTGCAGTTACATACCGGTTGGTAAGCACCAGTTATGGTGTCTGCCAGAGGGATATTACTTTGC
>NW_019197655.1:0-596 GCF_002260705.1 Seriola dumerili
AAAACATTTTATAGCCATTACTCAAAACTTTTTCACACAAATGGTTCATATTTCACACGACTCTGGATAAACAGGGATGTAACCTGAAACTAGAGGCAACCACCAGGAGGTGGATTCTAGCTTTTTTCCAAATTATTATTATTATTAACATATAAACTTGAAGTAAACTTCCTCTGTTCTTCCATCGTGCACCAGGCTCCTGGCACTGTGCGTGTAAATGAGATGCAGCCATTACTAGTAACACCTGTGCTCCTGGGGTCGTCCCGTCTTCCACATAAAGTGTGAACAGCTCCACCAGTCCCTCTGTATACTGCACGACTGTCAGTGACAAACAGCCTCACAATTAAACAAGACGATTTGGTAAACACATTACACCACGTGAATGCTGAGAAAGACAATCCTATAACCCTACTGGGTTAACCAGTATAACAGTATAACCTTCAATCCTCTGAGCAGGAAGATACTATTCAACCACCGTCTGTCTCAGTGTAACACCTCCTCTGCTTCCCTCTCTCATCTCCACTACATCACTGTCTTAGCAACACCTTTACCTGTGGATATGCTGATTTAATCTAAGGCTCCTTCCTGCCCCCCCC
>NW_019197656.1:0-1449 GCF_002260705.1 Seriola dumerili
GTGTGTGTGTGTGTGTGTGTGTGTGTGTGTGAGCAGTTGGAGGATGGGAAGCTGTGGTTTCAGCTGGCCTGTGGCCTCGGTGGAGGCGGGGCGGGGGGCGGAGCTGGAGGCGGGGACAGTCCCAACATGTTGGGGATCTCTGGGCGGAGGATCAGTGACGGCAGCTGGCACACTGTGGCTCTGGAGCTGAACAGGAACTTCAGCAGCCTGGCGCTGGACGACAGCTACGTGGAGCAGCGGCGCGGACCGCCATTCATCCCGCCGCTGGCTCCGGACAGAACCATCTACTTCGGAGCGCTGGTCAGTCCACAAAGACGGAGGCAGCCATGTTGGCTCCTCATGGTTTAGCATGTGTACCGTAGAGGATGTGTCCAGTCAGAGTCTGCTGCAGACCGTGGGAAGTCATTGTTCCACCTTCCTCAGCTCCAGCTTGTTGACGCTGTAGCTGCTTTCAGTAAAGACACAACGTCTCCAGGTCACATGATCTGAACCAACACAGCAGAGGTCAACAAAGATATTTTCATTCTCTTCACATCGATATAAAAACACAACAGTTTTAAACCGACTGTAATTAATTGAATGTGACTGGAACTAAAACTGCAGATCACATGATGTTTAAACCCTCAGAAGACCAGGATGTAGATTTATTTAATGGAAGCAGGTCTCCTGTGATTGGTCCTCGTTTGGTTTGTCTCATGCATGAGCACACACACGTGTGTTTTCATTAGGAAGCAAAGAAAACTGAAACATGCTCTACACATCCACTGATGAGTTTTTCATAATCAAAGTTCGTCTTTATTTCCCTTTCAAAATAAGAGATTTGTACATCGGACTGTGGACCTGGTCTGTGGTTGCTCTCAGGAATGATTTTCTTGAATGACCTCTGACCTCTCTCACCACAGGTGCAGCACCCGAACTCCCGCAGCCTCATGGACTCCCAGAAGGACCCGCGGGTCCTGGAGGGGTTCCAGGGGTGTCTGGACTCGGTGACGCTGAACAACAATGAGCTGCCGCTGCAGAACAAACGCTCGCGCTACGCGGAGGTGGTGGGACTGACGGAGCTGAAGCTGGGCTGCATCCTCTTCCCCGACGCCTGCCTACAGCAGCCGTGTCGCAACGGAGCCACCTGCACCAGCCTGCCCTCTGGTGGTGAGTCTCAGGAACTACATCAGTGTTTTATATTTTATATTTTATCTTGATATTTTATCTTTCTAATCAACTTCCTGTTCCCTTTTCTTTGCTGAGGAAGCGACTGTAACTGAACCTAATCTCCACTATTGTTATTGAAGTTGTCGGACTGATCAAATATTTTCATTTAATGATAAAAACCTGTGAAAAGCCTTAATTCAGACTTTAAGGAAAATCTTATCTTAAGGTGTTTTAGGTTTCAGAGGTGGACTGTGATCAGAGCTCCAGCTCCCAGAGGTGTGTGTGTGTGTGTGTGTGTGT
>NW_019197657.1:0-102 GCF_002260705.1 Seriola dumerili
TTAAAAATCCTTTGAAGTAGAAGAAGAAGAAGAAGAAGACACAACTTCATTCACTGCATCCCATCTCACCTGAACTTGGGCACCAGGTCTCAGCAGAGGTAC
>NW_019197658.1:0-543 GCF_002260705.1 Seriola dumerili
AAAGTAAAACGAAGTTGTTACAGTTTTGGGAAACATACCGTATCTGTCTTACACTTCCTGGATCCGTTTTTAACTACCGAGTGGCTACTCACACGCTATCGACGATCTTTTCCGGGAACAGGAAAACAAGCGGACAGCAGCTTCCTGTTTCCCCGCCCTCAGTCAGCTGTCAGTCGGCTGTTTGCAAACAGTTCCGTCCGCGGGGTCCGTATGGTGTCTGCCGCGGCCCCTGCGCCCCCAGTAGCTCCTCCACGATGGGGGAAAACGACGACAGCGACATCATAGAGCACCACGTCGAGGAGGAGATGGAGAAGAAGGGCACGAGGAGCCACGCAGCATCCTCCTCGTTCCTGGGGAGCGTCAGTCCATCCGACAGAGAGGGCCACAGCAGCACCCAGTCCTCCCACAGACTGCTGGCCTACAGCGACGCCCTCATCTCCATCATCGCCACTGTCATGGTGAGACACACGCACCGAGCCGTGCACCAGGATGTGACCCACCGAGGGTCTGATCCTGCAGAGACCAAGGAGTGACAGGAGGAAG
>NW_019197659.1:0-105 GCF_002260705.1 Seriola dumerili
GCTTTGGGGACCAGCTCGGTCATGAAGGAGTTGCCCTCCAGGGCGGGGTACAGTATATGAGGAGAATTGTCATTCACATCTGATATGAAGACACTGACGGTCACG
>NW_019197660.1:0-632 GCF_002260705.1 Seriola dumerili
TTTTTTTTTTTTATTCTTTTTTTTTAGTCATTAAAGCTTGAATATCTATTTGGTTTTCATCAGAGTTTCAGAGGTATGAGTTAAAGTCCTCGTCCTGAAGCGGGACAGAGGGAATCAGAAAGTGTTTCAGAGAGCAGAGGAGGAGACGTGAGCAGAGGAAGTTCACCCAGAGGGACAGAAATCATGTCAACCATTGACCAATTTAATCAGTTTGGAGTGTATGAAACTGAGCTGGGTCAAACAGCTACTACTTCAGTCAGATTAGTTTTACTTGACACGTCCAATGACGCAGCAGAACAGACTTTCAAATACAATCCACCTGACTGGGCTGCAGGAGCTATTCTACAGTCCTTCCAAAGTACTTAGAAACTACTATTTTTATTTATCATTAAAAACTGAAAACTATCTCAGCTAGTAAAGATTTTAGTGTAAATTTGACTGTAGCAGCTTCCACATTAATCATCTGTGGAAATAGCAGATAACTGCAGTAACACAAGCTGTAATATAACTGCCACAACTTACAGTTTTAGGGGCCAATTTATACAGTTTCATCAGAGAGTATTCAGACCCTTTCACTTTTCTACCCTTTGTGTTGTAGATTTAATTGTAAATGGATAGAATTGACATCTTTG
>NW_019197661.1:0-115 GCF_002260705.1 Seriola dumerili
TCCTGCAAACAAAGAGAGACACACAACTTGAAGTCTTCATAGGGTGATAATGTGTAAAAATATTTCACCTGATGATACACAGCTGGCTTCACTGTAAAGTTCTGGTCTGAGTTAT
>NW_019197662.1:0-1128 GCF_002260705.1 Seriola dumerili
CTGGGGGGGGGGGGGGGGGGGGTCCAGTAAAGATTCAGAACAAAAAAAAGGTGGAGGAGGAGATTTTTAAACAAAATCTGAAAATCTAAGTTTTACCTGTAGATGAGCAGAAACGCCATGAAGCTACTTTCCTTATATGGACTGAACTGCACCAGATGACAAGATGACACAGCTGCTGCAGATGTTTGACAGATCGACACAGTTTATACTTTTACATCACAACGTTTAGCTGAAGGACGGAGGAACCAGAGATAAATAAAAACAATTAACTGATCAAATTCTACTGTTTTATATTCATACTCCATGACACTCAGTTGTTTTTACTTTGCACAGGGAAGTTTTTATAAATGTGATGAACTTTTAGTGGATTAAACTTCACCACCAACAAAGATTATTAAAACATTATATTATTTATACTATAAACATTCTGCATGAGGAGTACTTTTACTTTTGATACTTTAAGTACATTTTTCTGAAAGCTTTTATTTTTACATTAATTTTATGTTACAAAACAGGAAGTTTTCAATATTTAAAGTTAAAAGTGATATCTTCAGAGAAATGAGATCACTTCATGTAAAATCTGTCTCAGTTGTAGCTTTTCTAACCAGACTGAAGGTGTGAATGCTGCAGGTGAACTCTCAGCGCTGTGCAGCGTCTGACTGCAGTGAAGTGACAGCACCGGTTTGCCTCGGCATGCTGGTTTACATCCCTGACCCTGCAGTCGGGCACGGCCGACATTGTCCACATTCTCCGGCTGGTTCGGGCCTGTTCGTGGAGCCGGAGGAGTGTCGGCCGGCCTCCTGCACCGCACGCTCACCCTGAGACTGATTTACATGCAACAACTCTTGAGACCAAAAAAGGCGAGAAGACGAGGGAAACTTCCTGACTGGGTGGACGTCGCAGACTCTCTGGGAATCCTCTGCTCTTCCTGGGGATCTACATGCAGAGACTTGAACCCTGCAGCACAGAGACATCATGTCGGCCTTTATCTCTGTCACAGTTCCACTTCTAGTTTTGTGGCCTTGAACAGAAGATGAAGACACTGACTGACTGACAGGGATTAAATGCAGGTTTCAGGTTCTACAGGCTGATTTTAATGGAAATGAGCTGAAACTAACAGCAGCTGAG
>NW_019197663.1:0-124 GCF_002260705.1 Seriola dumerili
GTGTTTGCACTTCTCTGTCTTTTGTACAAGTAGAGTGTTGTGTTTTCTGTCGCTTTAAAAATCCAATAAGTTTGTAGCTTGTAATATTACTTACACATATTATCTGTGCAGAGCTGCACTCTGA
>NW_019197664.1:0-1047 GCF_002260705.1 Seriola dumerili
ATCTTATCTTATCTTATCTTATCTTATCTTATCTTATGTCTTCTTATGTTATCACTTTGTTTTTGATTTTGTGTCACCATCAAAAGTAAAAAAAAACAAAGTACAATAACCAGTAAAGTAGGCACCAGGCCGACCACTAGAGGAGCCTCGCAGGCGCACCACGGTTGGACAAACTGTGCCGTCAGTAAACATAGGAATGGTTAACCACTTGCAATAAGGGAGTGTCTCAAACATTAGCTGAAGTCAAACCAGATCTGTGATTTAACTCAGTGTGCTAACCCTAACCAACCTAAATACTGACAGGTCAACTGAATGAAAATACCCACTTTTATATAATTAATAGTGTTAAAATACATAATGAGAACATAATGAGGGCAAATTAGACAAAAAAAGGTTGTGAATCACTGGTTTACTGTGTGTTGGACATGTCTGAGTTTGAGATTATCTTATATGTGGAAATGTATCTGAAACCCCCTCTGCTCATTAAATCCTGTTTGGAAAATGATCCTGCCTTTTTCCTCAGTCAGGCGTAAAGTTTGTATTTATTAGTAACATTTAATGGTAAAAGGAACCACTCCTGTGAGTGTTGAAGCTACTCTCAAAGAAAGGTCAAATTCAGTGACCTTTCAGTTGACAGAAATGTCACTGGTCAAATACCAAATTGTTGGGGTTGCTGATTAAGGTTTTTTGGCTGGGAGGAAATGTTTCAAATGTCACTAAGAGTCTGAGGTTTGCAGTTGGATAAATAGGAACAACATGACTCAAGATTTCTGCTTTCCTAATCAAAAATCATTCATTATATGAGTTTGGTGCCAAAGTAGTTTGCTAGCGTACACGTGTAGCATGTTTTGACCACACAAATCTTATATTTTGCGTCCTCTGAAACCTGCTGCTGTCACCTGTTTGTCCAGACGCGTGATGCACGGTGGTTAGTAAACAGCAAATAAATACAAATCAGAAGAGAAATCAGCACATTAGAATATATTTATTCATTTAATGTCAGTTCACAGTCATTCGAACAATTATGTTTAAAAAAAGAAATACACA
>NW_019197665.1:0-159 GCF_002260705.1 Seriola dumerili
TTATTATAATGTTATGTTTCTATGGGAGATGTAGAGTATGCAGTGGTTTTCACCATCTGGGTTTTCAGCAATGACTGTTCATGTGTACTGCTACAAGCTTAAACTGAAGGGAGGTCACCTTTAATACTGGCAAATATATATATATATATATATATATAT
>NW_019197666.1:0-125 GCF_002260705.1 Seriola dumerili
ACATAGACGTCATAGTATAGTAAGGCAAAAAACTTTCAAAAAACATCATATTATAATAAGGCAAAAAAATATCAAAAAACCTAATGGTTTGGCCAGGTATAACAAGGTCATACAGGTATTCCTTA
>NW_019197667.1:0-128 GCF_002260705.1 Seriola dumerili
TCCTGTATGAGACAGAGTAAGAGACACTTTATTTTGGTGATTCAGGAACTGATATGACAAAATATCTTATATTTTTATTTGCTCTTTATTTTAATATTTTAATATTTACTCTTGATAGTCCTGTTTTT
>NW_019197668.1:0-161 GCF_002260705.1 Seriola dumerili
CATGCAGGTATGCCAGGTGAGCTCGCTCATATTTGAGGTGCATCAGCTCATTCACCTGGTTTGCCATGTCTGTTGGTGAATTGCCAGTGCGCCTCAGCTCATCCATGACAGACTTGCAGATGGCTTTCTTGTAAGTCAGGAATGCAGGCAGAAGGTTGGTG
>NW_019197669.1:0-135 GCF_002260705.1 Seriola dumerili
GTCTATCAGACCGTCTTGGTGGTTCTAGTGTTAAGGAGCCCTTCTCCACCCCTAATTTGTCGTACTATAACAAAATATTAATATTACATTCATCTCGATGCTGACCTCCATGTGTAACAGAGAGAGTGTCCCTGA
>NW_019197670.1:0-116 GCF_002260705.1 Seriola dumerili
AGTCTGGTATGATGGCTTGTAATATGGCAAGAAAACAAACCAAGGGCCTCTAGCATCATATTTTCATGACTGACGCTGCTTTCTATGGATGCATTGTATGGGTTCATTCTAAAGAT
>NW_019197671.1:0-196 GCF_002260705.1 Seriola dumerili
GTTTCCTCAGGCTCGTCAGGGTCGTCTAGGTCAGAGTCCGAGAAGGGATCAGCCAGCGTACAAAGGGGCCTGACGACCGACGAGGCCGCTGGCAGGGAGGACGGAGGCACCCCCAAGAAAGCCATGAAGCTAGCGTAGACTGCTGGGTCCATTTCTAGGACTCTGACCTAGACGACCCTGACGAGCCT
The DNA here is from genome assembly GCF_002260705.1 of Seriola dumerili. Lineage (NCBI taxonomy): Eukaryota > Metazoa > Chordata > Actinopteri > Carangiformes > Carangidae > Seriola > Seriola dumerili. The sequence continues at coordinate 189 of NW_019197671.1, forward strand.
GAGGAAAC
>NW_019197672.1:0-604 GCF_002260705.1 Seriola dumerili
GCTCCTCAAATGTGATAATTTGCTGCTTTTCATCGTCTCGTTAAATTGATTTTCTTTATATTTTTAGTTTGAAAAAACAAAACTTTATGACATCACCTCAGACTCTGGAAGATTTTAATGAGAATTTATTTATGCTCTTTACAATGTTTTATAAAATAAAATGATCAATTGATTACTGGAGAAGATAATAAGCAGATTAATCAATAACTAAAATGATTGTTAGTTGCAACCTGAACAACATAAACACAAACTCACTGTCAGATAGAGACAATTCAAATATCACAGTCAACAACAGTGAACAGTTCAGACTGTAACTGTACCTGACAGACTCTGGATCAGCACCTTAACAAATAAAAAGAAGCAACATGATTGTCCCAAATAATGTCAATAACACTGATTTCAAAATAAAAGATAAGTCACATTATGTTTCACTTTACTAACAAAATGTTTGACATTCATTTAAAGAGTTTATTGATCATTTCAAGTCACCTGATCATCACCTGATTAAACTGTGATCAGAGTGATTTGGTCTGAGCTCCTGAGCTTTCAACACTTTAAAACTCATCATGAAAAATCAGTTGAATCATTCAAGTTGGTTCTTAAA
>NW_019197673.1:0-101 GCF_002260705.1 Seriola dumerili
AAACGACATAGTATAGTAAGTCATAAAAACGTTATAGTAAAGTAACGCATAAAAAGTCATAGAAATGTGATAGTATAGTAAGGCATAAAAAGTCATAAAAA
>NW_019197674.1:0-132 GCF_002260705.1 Seriola dumerili
GTGGTGTGTGCAGGGCTTTGGACAAAATAACAGAAATACTGCATGAAACAAAAGTTTTAAATACGGGAATGAAGTTAAATGCTGTATGCATAGAGTTCAACTTGACAGTATTCAGCTGTTTGTAAACTTGGA
>NW_019197675.1:0-130 GCF_002260705.1 Seriola dumerili
ATTGTCCTCAAGACCTCACCAGAGACACACACCTCTATCCGAGAATCCATCTGAAGACAATTATTATTCTGCAATGGAGAATAATTCATCCGAAGGCTCAGCTGCTCCTGTTCGTGGAGCTGCTGACCTT
>NW_019197676.1:0-113 GCF_002260705.1 Seriola dumerili
GCCGGCATCAGCAAATTCTAATGTTACATTACTGTTTTGAACGGAAAAACATGTGGATATTATAAAACACTAAATTAATCTCATTTTAATCTTAAATTAATTTTTTTTCACTT
>NW_019197677.1:0-102 GCF_002260705.1 Seriola dumerili
CAGAGCAGAAGGAACACGTCACATGATCAGCACCCACACAGGTGAGTATCAGGTCATCCATGCTCTGCTCCCTATGGATAGTTTTCATGAATTAATATTAAT
>NW_019197678.1:0-872 GCF_002260705.1 Seriola dumerili
TAAAAATACTATGACCTTTCAGATATTTGTGCTGTGTTGACTTCATGGTTTTCTACCTCTGTTATATCTATTGAGCCTATTGTTTTTCATTGGGTTCCGTTAATGGAAACAGGCTCCTTGATGTTAGCTACAATAAAATCAAACGTGTGAAAAGGCAATTGCTCACAACAAGGTCAACACACGTTTTGTTGATGCTCAAAGTAACGTGGAGTCTGTGCTCACTGAAGAGTTTTTGTATTCAACAGACTGAGGCAAGGTTGGACTAGCTGTTACTTGTACAATACAATCTGTGAAATAATTTGCATTCCCTGATTTTTATTTCAAATGTTGATCATTATCTCCACACCCAGAAGAGCCACACCATGACACTCAAATGTACCTGTGTTCTTACACAGATACTTTTTGGAGGCAAGATTTTAAAGGAACTAAGTTTTCCTCGTACTCATTTTAAGTGTTGATAGACTGTCATGATGACTCCAAAACAGACTGTAAGGCTTTACTGATTCCTTTCCAAACAGAGAGAGAGCGATGACTGTGTCCAGACAGAACACACTGTGTGCTCTAATCCAGGATCCCCTCATGCTTCCCTGAACAGCAGAGGAGAGTAGAGCAGCTATCCTAGATGCTGTGGGAGTCTCTCACAGAACTGCTCTGAGCTTCCAAACAATAGAGCGTATTGATTCGACATGTATCCAGAACATTTCCACTGGAGCTGTGTACTTCAAGTAACCTCTGAGAATTTCTCTGCAACAGGAGAACAGGTGATATGTCCTTTGTGGCACTGCCATTAAAGCATTGCATTTCTCAGCAGAGAAACGGGCCCCAAGTGTAGCGGTTTGAGTGTGTGTGTGTGTGTGTGTGTGTGTGTGTGT
>NW_019197679.1:0-909 GCF_002260705.1 Seriola dumerili
GGTAGAGGAACACACACACACACACACACACAAACACGGTTTGTTTACCCAATATACAGCAACACTTATTAAAATGCATTTCTTTGAACAGAACAGTAATGGGGTTAATGGGGCAGAGGTAAGTAACTGCAGACTGTCTTAGACAGGTTCACTGTGTAACTGGTGCTAGATGTCCTGAACTGTCCGTCTCATCTTGTAATACCACTGTCACTGTAGCGCAATAAACTTATCATAAACTAACTAATAGAACTTGAGGTACAGGTGAAACTGATGATCTCTCTCCAGAACTCTTCACCCTGTGATAGTGAGCCATGTGATGACTTTAGTTTTCTCAACCGATGCCCATCCATCCACTGCACCACAGCACATGATGTACTGTCCACGACTTCCTCAGCAGCAAACAGCAGACAGACACGGTCCGAGAGCAGCTGCTGAACATATGGAGCAATAAGAAGCTAAAGAGACAGATTTCCCTCAGGAGCTGGTGGAGACCAAATACAGAGCTAAGAGAGAGGGAACACTGGACTGACATCATCATGAGACATCAGGTGACACAAACACCACTCCAAATGCAACAAATCAAATATAATAAATGTCAATTAAAAGTTATAAATCTCTTCCCTCCACAGTCTTTCCACCAACAGTCACATGTTCTGATTGAGTTTTTTTTTACCAATAAAGAATAAAAAATAAAAAAAATGCTAATGCTAACAAGCTAGCCCCCACCCCATGTTCTGCTTGTCCATATTTTTTTCACCAATAAAGAATCAAATAAAAAATGCTAATGCTATTGCTAGCTGCTAATGCTAGCAAGCTAGCACCCACCCCCCTGTGTTCTGCTTGTCCATGTTTCTTTCACCAATAGAGAATAAAAAAAATGCTAATGCTAGCTACTAATGCTAACAAGCT
>NW_019197680.1:0-165 GCF_002260705.1 Seriola dumerili
TGCTGCAAAAGCCTTTTGTTGAGGGATGCACTTTTTGTTTATTATTGTGAGATTTGAAGTGCATTTTGTTTATACTTGATTCATATATAAAATATTTGATGGGTTATTTTTGCCTTTTGCTGTTTTTTTTTTTTTTTATCTACAGCCTAAGTGGCCACAGGCCTC
>NW_019197681.1:0-118 GCF_002260705.1 Seriola dumerili
ACCTCCAAACCCGGACACCACAACAGTTCTTAAGTTTCTGATTCAATGCAGCAAATCTTAAAGACTGGAACCTGCTCAGCTTCAGGTAACCGTTTCCCTCCACAGCAGCAAGAGGCGA
>NW_019197682.1:0-329 GCF_002260705.1 Seriola dumerili
CTCTGGCTGTCTCAGATTTCTTCGTGGGCCTCCTCATGTCCTTTCAGATTCTCCTCTCAGACGGCTGCTGGTTTCTCAGTGACCACATGTGTACTCTGTACGGTGTGTTAGATTACATCATCACCTCTGCCTCAGTAGGAACCATGGTGCTCATATCAGTCGACCGCTATGTAGCCATTTGTGACCCTCTGCATTACCCCAACAAAGTCACTGTGAGAGGAGCCTCAATCTGCACTTGTCTTTGTTGGGTGTGTTCTGTTCTGTACAACAGTCTCGTAATGAAGGAGAACTTCACACAACCAGGCAGGTACAACTCCTGCACTGGAGAG
>NW_019197683.1:0-119 GCF_002260705.1 Seriola dumerili
GGGCAAAATAGGTCATCCTAAAATGATCCTGACTGAACATACAACACCAGAACTTTTGTCATACTTAATATGTTATATATACATATACACTGTTGCCCATAAAGTTGGAATAATCTTGT
>NW_019197684.1:0-134 GCF_002260705.1 Seriola dumerili
ACCCGTCAATCCTTTTCAATACAAAACAGCAAATAACCCGGTTTCAAACGAATTTCTTAATCCAGTATGTTTAAATTACTCCTTAGTTTAATTTTTATGGATTTCCAGAATAAATTTTGTTGAATAATGTGTTG
>NW_019197685.1:0-146 GCF_002260705.1 Seriola dumerili
ATTTTTTTCCAGATGCACGAACTTGAAATCATTTTAACTAATCTTAACATTTTGTAGTTTAAATCATGCGCACGACTTACCGATTCTTGCAGGTGTGGTTCTGGCCCAAGGTGGATTCTGCCATCCCTATGAAAACACAAAAGGAA
>NW_019197686.1:0-140 GCF_002260705.1 Seriola dumerili
ATAAACATTTGGCTGTGTCTGAAATCACTCTGCCAGGGTCCAAATTTTGAGTGCCCTCAAAAATTCTCCAAGTAAATAATAAGAAATAAGAATATACATTCATTCTGGCAAAAATAATCCCATAATGCAACACAGTAGCT
>NW_019197687.1:0-135 GCF_002260705.1 Seriola dumerili
ATAAATGTGCAAAAGGATCAGGACACCAAATTAAGACACCAAAAGACACAAGAGAACATGACAAAAATCTCAGACGTCCAGCCGTCCCCATGCCGAAAAGCCTCTGCCCTTCTGCTGCTGGGACCAGAGTTTTTT
>NW_019197688.1:0-186 GCF_002260705.1 Seriola dumerili
TATACAAATATGTATGTTTATGTATGTATGTTTACATTGTAGATATATATCAAAATACAGAATTTTATATGTATGTTGTCTAATAAATATGCATTTATAAATAAAATATATGTTACACCATATATAAATTTATAATATATATTTTTTAATATGTGTATACCAGTTTTACTATGGGTATTTTATATA
>NW_019197689.1:0-119 GCF_002260705.1 Seriola dumerili
ATAAAGCTGCTTCCACTAATCACAGTTTGATATACTTAATCAAATTATCTAAAGATCTGAGATTACAACTTTATTTTTCTTTTGTTCACATTTTGTTCACAGTGTGTCGACATGTCTGC
>NW_019197690.1:0-151 GCF_002260705.1 Seriola dumerili
TTCTGATACAAACAAAGCTCTTTAGATTCGATTTTTCTGTTTCTTTGTGGATGATTTTTAGTCGTGAGCGGCACTGCTTTCCTTGCCTGAATGTGGGTTGCATGTGTATGAGTGGAAGCACTTCATATGCCTGTATAATGGTTTGTATGTA
>NW_019197691.1:0-114 GCF_002260705.1 Seriola dumerili
AATGGGAAAGGACTGGTAGTATTCACCTTCTCTCCTCGAGTACCAGGAATCCCTGGGGGTCCCTGAAGAACACACAGAAACACACATGCTCCATTATATATGACTTCACAATAA
>NW_019197692.1:0-232 GCF_002260705.1 Seriola dumerili
TATGTGTTGAGGTCTCAGGGCCACCGTAATTTCCTCTAAATAAAGGATACACCACTTCCTGCATTATTACTAGATGTAAACTGGGAGGTGCCGGATCATACATGATGGACATTCTGTAATTCATAGTAATACAGGTGTGCTAACATGCTATACTAGAATATAGAAATCTGTTGTGCCTGACGGTTCATCCTTGGCTTTGGAAACAGCAGCAGTTGCCAGAATAATCTCAACT
>NW_019197693.1:0-111 GCF_002260705.1 Seriola dumerili
GCCATGAAACCGTCCAAAAACGTCATAGTATTGTAATGCGTAAAAAGTCTTAAAAAAGTCATAGTATTGTAAGGCATAAAATGTCACAAAAACGTCATAGTATACTAAGGC
>NW_019197694.1:0-184 GCF_002260705.1 Seriola dumerili
AACAACAACAACAACAACAACAACAGCAACCTTATCTTAAATGTTTTGATGTGAACAGAGAAACAGAGAAGTGTGCAGGAAGTGGTCTGAGATTTCTTTTCTCTCCATCGGCTTCATTCAGTCATGGAAAGAAAAAGCTGAGTTACTGTGTGTGTGCGTGTGCGTGTGCGTGTGTGTGTGTGTG
>NW_019197695.1:0-112 GCF_002260705.1 Seriola dumerili
CAATTTGATTTACTCATGGCAGGATCATCCTCAAACTCCATCAGAAAATACTTCAGACCTTGATGATTGCTTTATTGAGAAAATTGTGAGTTTGGAACATTAATAGTCTTTT
>NW_019197696.1:0-123 GCF_002260705.1 Seriola dumerili
AAATGTCTAACGTCAAAGAATAGTTAGGCATAAAAATTTTAAAAAACGTCATTGTATACAAAGACATGAAATGTAGCAGTATAGTAAGCCATAAAAATGTCAAAAAATGTCATAATATAGTAA
>NW_019197697.1:0-114 GCF_002260705.1 Seriola dumerili
TCCATGTGCAAGCTTACAGATTGCTGCATCAAAGACACATGATTGCATCCCTCTAGGTACATGTAATAATGAGATAGTAAGTCTCAAAGTGCTTCCAAATTCTCACTTTTACTT
>NW_019197698.1:0-122 GCF_002260705.1 Seriola dumerili
GAGAAGGGTCCTTTGTCTCTGTTTCCTATCAATTTGATCGTTTGAGGGTGGGAAGAGTATCAAGGTGTCAATTTTGCGTCAATAACTCTGTATGTCCTTAGAATGAACTTCTTTAATGGCTT
>NW_019197699.1:0-102 GCF_002260705.1 Seriola dumerili
ACTGGTATTAATGAGTAATTATTTTAGTCTGAAAATTTTTATTCAAGAGTAATACTGATGGAGACATGAACCCGCCCATTACCAAGTCTTCAGATGCTCGGG
>NW_019197700.1:0-313 GCF_002260705.1 Seriola dumerili
AAACTGTTTTGGTCTCTAGAGCTGATTTATATAACTCACCTGTTTATATTTTATTGAGGAGTTCTGGAGGGTTGAGGACGCCACGCCACCGTGGTCAGGCGCCGCCCACCATGATCCCCCCTGACACCTCCCTATGAGGTTTTGTGGCTCTATAACTACGTCACACCGCCTCCACTTTTGCTCCAGCGCCAACATGAGTTTCTACCTCGTCACAATTTCCACTTGACTTTGCTTCATAACGAGATTTGAACGGTTGACAGGTTTTCATGAAATTCAAAATGTGAATATTCAGGATCCCCAGAGGACGAATCCT
>NW_019197701.1:0-115 GCF_002260705.1 Seriola dumerili
GCCATACTATACTATGACCTTTTTTTCATTTTTATGCCAAACTATACTATGACATTTTTTTTTCGTTTTTATGCCTTACTGTACTGTGACGTTTTTTTTATTTTTATGCCATACT
>NW_019197702.1:0-464 GCF_002260705.1 Seriola dumerili
TAATCAGTGCAGCTTTTCTAGCCGTCAGGGCACTGATCACATGATGCTACTCAGCCAATCCAAACATACAATATTCAGTGGTGCAGGAAACTGTTCAGCACCTACAGAAGGGCCACAAAGTCCAGATCAACTCACCCCTGTAAATACTTGTAAACATGTTGACACTTTTTCCTCAGGACAGCAAAAATATCTGCAACACAGGAAGGATTGGGAACAGATCTGAGAACAGCTTCTTACTAAAACATTTTTCTAATCAGCAAGAATTAGAAATGAAAGGCCTTTCTCTGATAACACCTCGTCTCAAAACACAGATCTGCCCAGAAATAGAACAGGGCTCAAAGCTCGTACCTGGATCCTCCTCCATGATGTTCAGAGCTTCAATGGCAGCAGCAGCCAACATGGGAGGCAGCGACGCAGAGAAACAGTAGCCCTGACCTGACAGACGCTACACACACACACACACA
>NW_019197703.1:0-137 GCF_002260705.1 Seriola dumerili
TTGTCGACATGGCACTATTGTGATAATGTATATTTTTTTAATTAGTGTGATGATGTACACATTTTTACAATTTTTTAAAAGAACACTTTCTCTATTTCATTTTTTTAAATAAAATTTAACTATCAGAATATATATTG
>NW_019197704.1:0-432 GCF_002260705.1 Seriola dumerili
ATTTGCAGAGACTGATGTTGATGAAGGCCATGACTGGGACATCATCGACATCAATAAAGGTTTGAAAACTCTGTATTTGTGTTTTGTTCTGTTTTGTCTTTGATTCTGAGGAGTTTAATTAACAAACATGATTTTCCTTTGCAGCGGCCGGGCTGGACCTGCTGGAGGGAGACATCGAACAGGATGAAGTAAGTTAGTGTTGGTGTGTGCACACCAACACTACTGACTCTGATGCAAATCCTATTAAGTAATCTGCATATTCAGGCCTGTGTGAACCTGGTATTTTGGGTCCATGATCAGATATTTTGAGCACAGAAAAAGATTTTATGCATCATTTTATATTTTGTAGAGCGTGCTTCCCTACTTCCTTAGTGGCAGATGATCCTATTGGAGACAAAACAGCCAATCAGAAATTACCTGCTCTAAAAAAAA
>NW_019197705.1:0-102 GCF_002260705.1 Seriola dumerili
GAGGATAGTTAAAGTGTGGCCAGAAGGAGCAGACTCGGCGTGGAGTGTGTTTGCCACCCAGGTCACACTGGACTCCCACACGGACATTGACACCTATGCCTC
>NW_019197706.1:0-104 GCF_002260705.1 Seriola dumerili
CTAAAAAAATGGGTTTATCACCGTAAGTATATATATATAGATATATATATATATATATATATCTGTATATATAGATATATATTCTTTAATCTGACAGGATTCCT
>NW_019197707.1:0-110 GCF_002260705.1 Seriola dumerili
CAACTTTAGCTGGCCTAGCTGCGTCTGTCATCACCTTGTATTGCAGCGTGACGCTAAGCTGTCGATTGTGCCATAAGTAAAAGGTGAAGAAATAGATGTCAAATAACTAA
>NW_019197708.1:0-399 GCF_002260705.1 Seriola dumerili
TCATCAACACTTGATGATTGGAACCTTGTGTTTTCTGGCTGTGGGTTGTGTGGGGGTTGTGGTGGTGGTGAACACGCTACCAGCTGAACAACATGTCTGTTGGTTCCGGGCTGGAGAAGCCGTCAAACTGTCCCTGGCAGTCGGCTGCTCGGTGGAGGAGTGCAGTCTGGAGGTGGGTGAACTGGTCGGGTACGGGAGTGTAAGATCAGCCTCCTGAATGAACAGCGCGCTGGTGATTCATCTTGATAGTGTGGAGAAAGTAAATCAGGTCGTACAGAGCGGGGTGGTGATTCAGGGAACCTTCACCTCCGTTCTCTCTCTGGTGAACCCTGCAAAGAAAATCATCATCTCTAATGTCGCTCCGTTTCTACAGAACGAGGTCCTGGAGAAGGAGCTGGC
>NW_019197709.1:0-122 GCF_002260705.1 Seriola dumerili
AAAGATTGTCTAATGTTGAGGAAGAAATTATTTTTACCCGAATCATGATCTTTTCCAAAAGCTAATCAAGCCATTATTATAGTAACCATAGTAACCATGGTGACACTGTTTGGTACAGTCCG
>NW_019197710.1:0-104 GCF_002260705.1 Seriola dumerili
AGCACGAGTAAGAACACATGAGGTCCAGGAGCCAACAAGCTGACGCATTTCACAAGCTCCTGTTTAACTTCATCATTGGACAGAACCGTGTCGAACAAGCCAGG
>NW_019197711.1:0-120 GCF_002260705.1 Seriola dumerili
GGGGGTCTGTGTGTGTTACCTGAGCTCTCTTGCTGTAGCACATGAGATTGAAAGTCCCATTAGGAGGAAACTGTGCCAGAGGTCCGATCTTATCACTGTGTTCTCTCTGTACACACACAC
>NW_019197712.1:0-111 GCF_002260705.1 Seriola dumerili
CAAACAAAAGGAGTAGCATCGGATGGAAACAACACCTCAGCAAATAATCAGCAAGGCAGTGGAAATGTTCGTGCTTTGCTGTTGTGTGGCAGCCAGTGGCACAGGGAACAC
>NW_019197713.1:0-119 GCF_002260705.1 Seriola dumerili
GAATAAACAGTTCTACATTTCATATACTCCATCTGCTCCCGTCTGTCGTCAGCTTAGTTTCTGCTCTACATTCATGGAATGACAGTTTTGATTTAGCCGGCTGTTGGGTGCACATGTAT
>NW_019197714.1:0-170 GCF_002260705.1 Seriola dumerili
TCACACATCAAGTAACACTCAATAAAACATTCCACCTTAAAAGATGGCGGCAGCTGCTGGTACTAAACTAAATCTGAACTAAATTGTTAATTAGTGAAGATGAAAAGACAGAAAATGTCTTTTCATTCATCGTTCACTGCGCTGGATTTATTCTCACTGCTACAAGTCGC
>NW_019197715.1:0-110 GCF_002260705.1 Seriola dumerili
TGTATGAGAATTGTCAAAATTTTAACTTTGTCATTTTTACAATAGAGTACCATGACCACGAAAAATTAAAAGGGGTACCAGGGGCATGACAATCAAGAACCCGAGCCCAC
>NW_019197716.1:0-106 GCF_002260705.1 Seriola dumerili
GTGTGTGTGTATGTTGGGGTGGGGGGGTTGTGTGTGAAAATCTATTAAAAAGGAATTAGAAGCTTAGTGCAATGTCAGGTTGTGGAGGAGATGCCGTAGGAGAAGC
>NW_019197717.1:0-206 GCF_002260705.1 Seriola dumerili
CAGTGTTTGAAATGTAGGATTTGATTGACTAATTACCAATGAATAAACACCAATGAATAGATTCTGAATAAAATACATTTGTGTCGATTATCGTCAGTGGTAATGACTGAATGAATCTATATATTTCTGTCCTTTACAGTGGAAGCTGATCAAAATGGCCCCAAAGGGCTCATCAGCAGCAGTTATGGATCAGTGCCTTATGACGG
>NW_019197718.1:0-195 GCF_002260705.1 Seriola dumerili
ATTATTATTATTTGTCTACGTAGTCTGCAGTTTTCAGGCTGTGTCAGGTTGCATAGGGATTGTGAGAGAACAGTCCAGCCACTGACTCTGCCTCTCCAGGACATAAACATTGTTGATTTGAAGCCATTCCTGTGGAGTTTTTTTGGAGTCTGATTCTGAGTCTCATGAGATGTCATTTGTTGTTCTTTTTTTTAA
>NW_019197719.1:0-182 GCF_002260705.1 Seriola dumerili
AACAAGGAAAGGGCTGAGAACAGTGGCTCTTCATGGTTTCCAGCTTCTTCTCTGTCTTATCCAGTTTTGGCGTCCATTCATAGAAACGACTGTGCTTCAGATTGATTTCAGGTTATTTATTGAGGTCAGGTTCTTTAACTATGTAATGTTTAATCTTGCTCCAAGATGTCTGAGTCCTCTCA
>NW_019197720.1:0-108 GCF_002260705.1 Seriola dumerili
GATATAAAATTAGTCCAGCACTGTGTATTGTCACTACATTAATACATGTCTACTAGCTCATCCCAACTGGATTCATTGTATTTAAAACTGTGATAAATGGCTTAGTTA
>NW_019197721.1:0-311 GCF_002260705.1 Seriola dumerili
TTTTCACATTTTTACAAGCTGCTCAAACTTTAATGAAAAGTTTTAGACGCAGAATAAAAACTGTGACATTAAACACCTGAAGTTTCCACACGATCAAACTAACTCCCACTAAATGTTACAGAGCGTCTGATGAAGCTGGCTCCTCCCCCTGTACCTGCACAGTCACTGTGACTCACCTGTCCGTCTCCTGACTCCACAGGTGTGTCACACTCATACTGACCCCTGGAGGCTGGGAGGCGAACGACCACGACCTCAGATCAGTTCCACACTGACCTGAGGTCAGTCACTAATAAATGATTTATTAAGAGAAA
>NW_019197722.1:0-163 GCF_002260705.1 Seriola dumerili
AGGTCTGTGAAATCAGACTGAGCATATTTCAAAGTTCTCTCACAATTTATCAAAAAATTGATTATTTGGGAAAATAATTTGCAGATTAATTGACTCCTAAACCAGATTGACCTATGAAATATTTTCCTCCCATCACTGTGCAAACACACCACACAAATATAAT
>NW_019197723.1:0-138 GCF_002260705.1 Seriola dumerili
GGCAGAGGAAAAGATAAAATCGATTCAACCAAAGCACGGTAGAATAAGGTCATCATGGTCTTGTCAGTGTGGAAATAGAGGACAGTCTCCTCACACCCTGCGAACGCTGATGCCACTTCTTGCACGCAGCTGATTTTC
>NW_019197724.1:0-187 GCF_002260705.1 Seriola dumerili
TAGTGTCAATGTTAGAGTTAGCATTAGCGTCAGTGTCAATGTCAGCGTCAGTGTTAATGTTAGTGTCAGTGTCAGTGTTAGTGTTAGCATCAGTGTTAATGTTAGTGTCAGTGTCAGTGTTAATGTTAGTGTCGGTGTTAGTGTCAGTGTTAGTTTTAGCATCAGTGTTAATGTTAGTGTCAGTGTT
>NW_019197725.1:0-109 GCF_002260705.1 Seriola dumerili
GTACAGTTGTAAAATTGGATAAAAATATTTGCTTTGCTGTTAAAATATCTGAGAAATGTGATTTTTTTAAAAATATATATTTGAAAAGAATTGAAAGTTCACATTTGAA
>NW_019197726.1:0-111 GCF_002260705.1 Seriola dumerili
GCCGGCGGGCCGCCGGGCGTCTAGCTCTGCTTGCTGGGCTCAATGCCTGTGCTGGGGGGGGGGGCCGCCGGTGGGCCGGTGGGCCGCCGGGCGGCTAGCTCTGCTTGCTGG
>NW_019197727.1:0-202 GCF_002260705.1 Seriola dumerili
TGAGACACGGAGTAACAGGAGCTCTCGTTTGCTCACAGCCGATGTGCATTTACCTATAAATGTATAATTTGAAGTAATCATGAATTAGAACTAACCACTGAAAGTGTCTAAAGTTTTTTCAGTAGCATGTTCCAGTGTCCATGTGTCCCCAAATGAATAATATATTCAAATAGTTACAGTTAAATGCAGTTTTAAATGTCCA
>NW_019197728.1:0-102 GCF_002260705.1 Seriola dumerili
GCATGGCATTCTTCAGGAGGTATGCAAAGAAATTGTTCTTGTAGTTTCTGTAACCACGGCCTGAGTTTCCACAGTTTATCTTTCTTTGCATCATCAGACACA
>NW_019197729.1:0-140 GCF_002260705.1 Seriola dumerili
AAGATGCTGGGAGATTGATTCGTGCCTTCATTTCAAGCGGCCTTGATTACTGCAACGCACTTTTTACCGGGCTCCTGAAAAAAAAACACTGACAGACTTCAGCTCATTCAAAACGCTGCAGCTCAGCTGTGAACCAGAAC
>NW_019197730.1:0-132 GCF_002260705.1 Seriola dumerili
TCTCTCTCTCTCTTACCCACCAGTCCTTTGATCACCAAGGGTGGCGGCATGATGGGAGTAATGGCTTAAAAATTCATAAGAGATGTAAAGAAACTTTTACTCGCATTCTCTCAAATAAAATCAAGGTTGTTC
>NW_019197731.1:0-126 GCF_002260705.1 Seriola dumerili
AACCGGGTCATTATTTCTGGAAAGAGACTCTCCTAAATCCCTCATTCTGAAGTAAGCCATAGGAAAAATTCTTTTGTTTTTTAGGTTAGATATTATGGGTAAATATATTTTGTAAGCTGTGCTTTA
>NW_019197732.1:0-131 GCF_002260705.1 Seriola dumerili
TTCTTCCACTGTTTCTTACTGGATACCACATTAAAATTGGGTTAATTTAAGAGAGAGTAATTTAGAGTGTTCGACTCTTTTGTCAAACCCTTTTTTCCTGCTAGGACTGGTTCCTGAGCAACACATTATCC
>NW_019197733.1:0-112 GCF_002260705.1 Seriola dumerili
GAGAGCTGATGAGTGCAGCTGCTTCATTATTATGATTATGATTATGATTATGATTATTATTATTATTATTATGATGTTGTGCAGGTTGTTGAGAGACGGGAGGAGCTGCTCT
>NW_019197734.1:0-104 GCF_002260705.1 Seriola dumerili
CTGACAGACTTTACTGTCTTATTAAGAGACTGTATTACTTATTACTGTCTTAGTAAAAATAGGAATACAAAAGTAGGCTACGTTTGTTCATATAAACCTGTACA
>NW_019197735.1:0-140 GCF_002260705.1 Seriola dumerili
CTACACAAAGTGTTGCCTGAACAACTTGAATGGCAAAAATGTTTGAAAAAACGAATAAGAAATTAATCGACTCCAACAACTGTCATTTGCCCCTGGCCTCATAATAAGGACTCCACACTTGGAAAACCAAGACCTGGAGG
>NW_019197736.1:0-160 GCF_002260705.1 Seriola dumerili
TCTTCATCAGTCCACAGTCAGACAAACTGTCTACAGATGGAGATGATTCCGTTCTGTGGCTACTCTCCTTGGAAGTGGACGTCCAGCTAAGATGACTCCACAGCTCCGCACAGATGATCAGTAACAAAGAAGCTCAGAGTCACAGCTGAAGGCTTAAAGG
>NW_019197737.1:0-112 GCF_002260705.1 Seriola dumerili
TTGTTTAAGCACATCCAGACAGAAATGTCAACAGTTTCTCGTCATTGATTTATTTTATTTTATTTTTATTTTTTTTTTTTTCTACATATGTCCACTTCATTACAGGTGACTT
>NW_019197738.1:0-420 GCF_002260705.1 Seriola dumerili
AAAAAATCTATCCTAGAGTATGAGTGGTGGACATGTGAAAAAAAGGAAAAGGCTTTATCTACAGGAAATTTAGCTCTCCACGGATCAAATAACCCCAAATTAGTCTTGTATGTATCAAGGATTTTAGCTGACTTGGATAACCCTTGAGGATAAGAAGAAGACCTGTCTAGGGATGGATTTTGAGTGAAATTAAAGTCGCCACCAACAATTAGGTAATGATCGTCAACCTTAGGGAGAGAAGAAAAGAAACTTGTAAAAAATTTATCATCGTCCCAATCGGGTGCATACACACAGGCCATAACCACAGGTAAATCACATAATCTGCCAGTAATAATTACAAATCGACCATTAGGGTCTTCATTGGAATTTGTTACTTTAAAAGGGACACTTTTATGTATAAGTATAGCCGCACCCCTTGCC
>NW_019197739.1:0-150 GCF_002260705.1 Seriola dumerili
AACTTTTAACTCTTTTAACATGTTCTTAAACTTTTACTTCGGTGCGTTTGCTGATCTTTATCTTACGTCGTATTTTTACTTCGCGGTTTTTACATACAGTCTATGGTTGATCTCCCTCCAGACCGAGACTCCTCCTCGCTCAAACTTTTC
>NW_019197740.1:0-151 GCF_002260705.1 Seriola dumerili
GCGCACCAAAGTTGTCACGCAGTACTATGACAGCATATGTGCATTCAAGTTGAAGCTGTCATTGTGGGAGACACAACTCGCAGGTGGTGATGCTGCTCACTTTCCTTGTCTTAAAGATGTGTGCGCGACCCAACGTGCCGCAGACATGAAG
>NW_019197741.1:0-779 GCF_002260705.1 Seriola dumerili
CTATATAACACTCTGCTGAATGTGTTTGTGCTTTGAACTGAACAGATATTGTCTTGGGGATGAACATAGTCTTCAGGGAAGTGAGTCCTCCTCAAACCCAAGAACTGTTGACATGAAGTAGGTTTGAAGTGTCCTGATATGATTTCAACTTGCTAGCCAATCCCCTTCTGTGGCTATTATACACATAGGCAATAATATGTGTTATATAGAAAAATAAGGAATGTCATGAAGGCATCATTAAGGGAAATGAGACTCTGTATGAATAGTCATCATGTTTCCATTCATACTTTATATACCTGTGATCCATAGTAACCAGTACTCTGCACTTTCATTTATGTGTTGCAGTATAACACACGATCATGTCCATTACCAGTGAGTTATCTGGTAACACAGGGTGAAGTACTGTACTGCTATGGTCACCACAGTCTAATATACCTTGCGTTCTGATGTAGGAGAGTGGTTTAACTGTTCAACTGAATTAATTTGAATTTAATTTGAGATTAGATTTCACTTATTGCTTGTCCCTGCCTGCTTTTATCTGCTGAGCATTAATAAAGATGAACTGTTTTGAACTTCTACCGTTGTCTCTGAGTCATGGAATTGAGGCCTCCCTATCCTGAGTCATGACACCTGTCAATCAGAAGACAATTTGGACACTAGCCAATGTTAACCCATGTTTAACTCATATGGGAACCAACAAGACAGAAACACAGATCAACAGTCGTCCTTCATGAGTTATATGTTGCTCAAGACAAAGCAGCAGCTGTAGGTTCCAGTTT
>NW_019197742.1:0-153 GCF_002260705.1 Seriola dumerili
CATTTGGGTCCAGCCTACCTTTAACCCAAACTCAAACATAAATTGTCCGCCATGGCAACCCATGACACTGGATCTTATCCCGGAAAAGAGCTAAACGTTCCTCTCCCCCCTGCTTAGTACATAATACAATGTGTAGTAATGTGCTGCAGTGAA
>NW_019197743.1:0-112 GCF_002260705.1 Seriola dumerili
GAAAGATCTGATAAAGTCCAATTTCTGAGAGATATATTCGAGGCCAATCCTGTGTTTTTGGTTTTTGGTTTTATCTTTCGATTGTGCCTTTAGGTTTTTAAAGTTTTATTAT
>NW_019197744.1:0-337 GCF_002260705.1 Seriola dumerili
ATGTTTTTGAATAATAAAGAGATGAGAGTGAGATGTTTGAAATGAAGCTGAAATGAAGTACTGATTTCTGTAATGTTCATCTGTAGAATACGCTCTTAATAAATACTGATAACCATAAATTAATCATTGAATACCTGCTGCAGATTAATTTATTATGTGTTACAGACTGTGGATTCATATTGACATAATATTCACATTCATGCATTCAGTGTTGTTTCTTCACTCATATTTAACCCTGAAGTTGTATCAGAGAGTCCCACTCTTCATTTTAAATCGTCGCCCAGACCAAAGAGCGACCTGCACTGTACCTGCAGGGCAGCAGCACATGAGACATTTT
>NW_019197745.1:0-100 GCF_002260705.1 Seriola dumerili
TGTGTGGATCAAAACTGAACAAATGATCAATCATGAGGTTAAACAAAGACAAGGAATGAAAAAATGCTTTGTGGACATCTGTGTACAGAGAAAGAGCTGA
>NW_019197746.1:0-381 GCF_002260705.1 Seriola dumerili
AAACATAAAATGTAATATTTTCCATATACTAGTGGATTTTTGTTTTTTTATGTCAATGATTAACATCACTGATTCCGATGCATTACTATTTTTTCTGCAGTGTCAGTTTTAAAAAAAAAACAAACAAAAAAAACCTCTGAGGACCCAGAGGACAAAAATGTCCCCATTGAAACCCATTAAAACTGCAATTTTTAATCTTACTGCCATAACAGTCTATCATCAACTAAATTATGGGATGCAATATTTTTATACTGTCTGTTTCCTTGAGGTATTCTGTCTAAATATGTTCTATCTAAATATGTTGTTACCTTGAAGTATTCTGCCTAAATATGTTGATATGACTGTTTTGTTGATGCATACTGTACATACAGTACAAGTCAA
>NW_019197747.1:0-118 GCF_002260705.1 Seriola dumerili
GCCCGCCTCCTGTCCGGGTTACTGTCGGGGTGCAGACGGATTCACTGAGCTCTGAGCACACTCGCTTTGACACAACAAAAAGGTGATTTTTGCCTGCTAGCTTTCTCGCTCCTTGTTG
>NW_019197748.1:0-137 GCF_002260705.1 Seriola dumerili
TCAAAAAACGTCATAGTATAGTAAGGCATAAAATGTCACCATATAGTAAGGCATAAAATTATGAAAAAATGTAATAGTATAGTAAGGCATAAAAATTAAAAAAAACGTTATAGTATAGTAAGGCACAAAACGTCATA
>NW_019197749.1:0-133 GCF_002260705.1 Seriola dumerili
ACATGTGTGTATACATGTCTTACTGTGGTTGTGGGGACACATTAGTGTTTGAAACCATCAGTGTGAGGTTAGTTTAGAGGTTTAGTTATCCTCTACCGGAGCAATCTTCCGTAATTTTGTCATCAGTCCTGCT
>NW_019197750.1:0-116 GCF_002260705.1 Seriola dumerili
AATAAGAAAGTTGTTTTTTGCAATATTAAATATCCATTTACTGTTGATAAATATCCTGCAGCATATGTTAAGATACAGAATTTTCAGTTTCACAATCTGCTGTTTTCTCTCTAGTA
>NW_019197751.1:0-151 GCF_002260705.1 Seriola dumerili
TGAACAGACATAGTATCTTTACTACTGAACTACAAGTATCTTATCACAAGATAAAGAGAACAAGAAACAACAAGAAAAAGAAAAGTGGAGGAGACAAAGCAAGTCAACCATGCTCATCTGAAGATGTCTGAGGACAGACAGGTAAGACGAT
>NW_019197752.1:0-102 GCF_002260705.1 Seriola dumerili
TTGCCTCTGGTCTGGAACATGCCCCACTTCTACAGAAAACCAAACAAGTTCCCGCCCCTCTGGTCCAGAGTAGATCCAGTATCTTTAACTGGAAACCAAACA
>NW_019197753.1:0-142 GCF_002260705.1 Seriola dumerili
ATACAGTTCCACAGTAAAACAAACTGCAGGCTCCAAAATGATCAGGCAGTTGAATTAACACCTTCCTAAATTAGCTCCAACAGAGACTGGGAACTGATTATTTTGAAAGATTTTATGTTGTTTACCAGCTTTTTGTTTTTTT
>NW_019197754.1:0-133 GCF_002260705.1 Seriola dumerili
CATGACACTTACATTTTGTGTTTCTTTGATGGTGGTTGAACTGATGGTTGTTGAATTGAGGCGCTGGGCATGCCTTTACGTTTTGAAACCCTAAAATGAAATAAAATCACAATCACACTGGCCATTAGGAGCA
>NW_019197755.1:0-163 GCF_002260705.1 Seriola dumerili
AAACGCAAATCTACTCTAATAATTAATTCTGACACATATACTTTAATTTTCTGCTTTTTATTCCTTGTGAAATATTCATTTTATCAGCGTTCATGCTTCCTCTAATCCAACAAAATAAGTTCTACAACAAAATTTAACATCTGAGGATCTCCTCCACAGAACC
>NW_019197756.1:0-102 GCF_002260705.1 Seriola dumerili
TGTTACTTCAACAACTCTACCCAGTTGAAAATGTAAAAAGTAAAAATAAAACATTAAATAAAGAAAGATCAGCTAGATGGAGCTGTAGAGTCAGTGGCAATG
>NW_019197757.1:0-118 GCF_002260705.1 Seriola dumerili
TGGAATCAGGGGAAATGCTTCAAGAGGCGACTCTTCCTGGCAGAGCTTGGGAAAGCTTTAGCGACTCCTCTCATTCAACGGCGACAGCACCTTCCGTGCACACCAGCCTCTACCAGTC
>NW_019197758.1:0-116 GCF_002260705.1 Seriola dumerili
AATTCTCAGTATTTGTTGTTGGTTAGAAATACTGACCTGCTAACTTCCATCGACCACAAAGAAATGCTCAGATGTGATGAGGATGTGTATTTGTGTTTGAGATAAACACGTATCTG
>NW_019197759.1:0-106 GCF_002260705.1 Seriola dumerili
ACGGCTTACCTCGAGAGTGAAGCTGAAATTCTTGCTGGAGAGAGGAAGAAAGAGGTAGAGGAATTAACAGCGTCCGATGACATGATTGAGGATGTGAACGTCGAGT
>NW_019197760.1:0-120 GCF_002260705.1 Seriola dumerili
ATAGGCGAAGGCACCTTTGATGAACTTGCAAATAAGTTTGGACTTCGTGGATCGCAGCAAGTCGTAGACTGGGTAAACAAGTATAATGGGAATAAACCTTTGACGGCGTCGCCGTCCAGA
>NW_019197761.1:0-114 GCF_002260705.1 Seriola dumerili
CATCTAAGTCACAAATGTAGACAAACACAGTGTCTCTAAAGTAATATAACACGAACAATTATAATTGTTTGTGTCTTTATTGAACACAGCCATTCAACATTAACAATACTGGTG
>NW_019197762.1:0-114 GCF_002260705.1 Seriola dumerili
CCTCCGTTTCGTGAGTCCGAAGTGGATTGGTATTTCAGCGCTTTCGAGCGGATAGCTGCTGCCCTGAGTTGGCCCAAAGAGTTCTGGTCCCTTCTCCTCCAGTGTAAGTTAGTG
>NW_019197763.1:0-112 GCF_002260705.1 Seriola dumerili
TGTGTGTGTGTGTGTGTGTGTGTGTGTGTGTGCCACAGGTGTAAACCTGTACAGACTGGTTGCTTTGAGCTTTGGACTCCTGTGTATCCTGCAAGCGACTCTCAACATTTCC
>NW_019197764.1:0-139 GCF_002260705.1 Seriola dumerili
CAGGTTAATGTAATCAGAACAAACGAGATGTTGGCACTCACAGATCAATCATGTTTAAGAGCAAAGAACGAACCTGTTTCAGCATCATCAGCGTAAACCGTTGGTCTTCAACAGGTGACTCCAGAGCTACCTGTAGCTC
>NW_019197765.1:0-332 GCF_002260705.1 Seriola dumerili
TACAAGGAGAACCTAAAACTGCTTCAAGGACCAGAAGGAAGTTATAATTTCACCTCCATCAGTTCTGAGGACAGAGGGATGTACTACTGCAAGTCTGAGAATCAATACGGACAGATCAACTCTACATCTCTATCTCTAGATGTCCATTGTAAGTCACATGAGTCTGTTCTATTTTCCATGGTAGAAAAGTCCATCAGAATCATACATGACAATATTAATGAAATGTCTTCATATTCCGGTCATCAGATGCTCCTCAACTTCTCTCTGCCTCAGTTGAGTGGGGGAAGGGCAGTGAGGGCAGTTCAGTGACTCTGACCTGTAGCAGTGATGCT
>NW_019197766.1:0-110 GCF_002260705.1 Seriola dumerili
ACCCATTTAAAAATAAATCCTCAACACAGCCCCCCCCCCCAGTATAAAATAAGGTGTTAATTTAGAGCACGGTGTCGTCATCCTCATGTCAGAGCTTATTATGAGTGTAA
>NW_019197767.1:0-194 GCF_002260705.1 Seriola dumerili
TAAAGTATGGCTAAAAAGTGAAAATAACAACATAGTATATTGAGGCAAAGAACAACATAGTATAGTATGGCATAAAAGGTGAAAAAATGACTTAGTATGGTAAGACTGAAAAATGTCAAAAAGCGACATAGTATAGTATGGCAAAAAAGTAAAAGAAAATGTCACAATAAAGTATGACTAAAAAGTGAAAATAA
>NW_019197768.1:0-109 GCF_002260705.1 Seriola dumerili
CAATTTCCATGATTTGTCTTTTCATGCAGAAAACCATGGAGAAGAACATGACAAAGAATGATGTCCGCAACGCTGATGGGGAGGGCCATGAAGAAGACAAGGTGAGCGT
>NW_019197769.1:0-115 GCF_002260705.1 Seriola dumerili
GGTGTTTTAGGACTGGGCTTCTTATTCCTTGAATTATACATTGTACATTATATATTGTAGTGTAATATGAAGGAGCCACAGTTCTCCTGATATTTCCTGAAATTATAAAGAAACT
>NW_019197770.1:0-111 GCF_002260705.1 Seriola dumerili
CATTTTGCTTTCCTCAGCTACAGCAGCTGTATTCTGTGATTTTTTTTCAAAACCCTACACACATCTAAAAATTGCACACAAAATGCAAAGTGCCACAAAATGAAACACTGC
>NW_019197771.1:0-151 GCF_002260705.1 Seriola dumerili
AAGGAGGAGGAACTCTTATATTCCACTTACTGTGTCTAAGTACATTTAACAGAGAAAAAATAATTTCTCTACATTTTTTTGATGAAAGTTTGTGTCCCTTGTTGGGCGTTCACCAGAGATATAGTGGTTTTTAAAAGGTTTTTAAAGGGTT
>NW_019197772.1:0-310 GCF_002260705.1 Seriola dumerili
TACTATACTATGTCGTTTTTTTACATTTTTTTGCCGTACAATACCATGTCATTATTTTCAATTTTCAGGCCTCAATATACTGTAACGTCTTCATATCTTATTATATTATGATGTTTTTTGGAATTTTTATGCCTTATTAAAATTTGTTGTTTTTTCACATTTTTCACCATACTATACTATGTCGTTTTTTCAATTTTTTTTGCCATACTATACTATGTCATTTTTTTCAATTTCCAGGCCTCAGTATACTATGATGTCTTTATATCTTATTATGCTATGATGTTTTTTGATGTTTTTATGACTTATTAAA
>NW_019197772.1:854-1498 GCF_002260705.1 Seriola dumerili
TTTTTTTTAATTTTCAGGCCTCAGTATACTATGATGTCTTTATATCTTATTATAGTATGACCTTTTTTGATGTTTTTGTGCCTTATTAAAATTTGTTATTTTTTCAGATTTTTCGCCATAGTATACTATGTCATTTTTTTCAATTTTCAGGACTGAATATACTGTGACGTCTTTATATCTTATTATATTATGATGTTTTTTGATGTTTATATGCCTTATTAAAATTTGTTGTTTTTTCACATTTTTTGCCATACTATACTGTGTCGATTTTTCAATTTCTGACTTACTATACTATGTCATTTTTTTCAATTTTTAGGCCTCAGTATACCATGATGTCTTTATATCTTACTATACTGTGACGTTTTTTGATGTTTTAGTGCCTTATTAAAATTTGTTGTTTTTTCAGATTTTTCGCCATACTATACTATGTCGTTTTTTCACTTTTTTTTGCCATACTATACTCTGTCATTTTTTTCAATTTTCAGGCCTCAGTATACTATGATGTCTTTCTATCTTATTATGCTATGATATTTTTTGATGTTTTTATGACTTATTAAACTTTGTTGTTTTTTCACACTTTTTGTCATACTATACTATGTCGTTTTTTAACTTTTTTGCCATACTATACTATGTCATTTTTTTTT
>NW_019197773.1:0-106 GCF_002260705.1 Seriola dumerili
GGTGTTCTGCTAGGAAAGTGATGCTTATAGGGGCATGGTTGGAGATGATGATGTTGTGAATTGTGGGGTTTATAATTTTGTATGTGATGGAATTGTTAACCATAAA
>NW_019197774.1:0-128 GCF_002260705.1 Seriola dumerili
TGACAACAGCTGCTGCATAATAACATATAAATGAGTGATCACAGAGAGCGGTAGAGGCAACAGAAAGAGGTCCTGAACTGACGACCACGTCTGAGTGGGCTCACTGTGGAAGGTTTCAAATCCCTCCA
>NW_019197775.1:0-100 GCF_002260705.1 Seriola dumerili
AGTTCACCTCGAATTATGAATGCTAATTGTGTCAGCAGCGACTTCGTTCCGCGTATCCAGCAGCCTGCTGCGGTCAGGTAGCAGGTGTAGGCGGCCGTGC
>NW_019197776.1:0-104 GCF_002260705.1 Seriola dumerili
ATGGTGAATATTATCGGTTAAAGAACTGATATTCGATGGGTTGCATTTGGGGTGTAAATTTGTTTAAAAAAAAAAAACCCACCCTACCCCCCACCCCACCCGCC
>NW_019197777.1:0-366 GCF_002260705.1 Seriola dumerili
AAAAAAAACATGATGTAGTGTGAGATTTTTTTCTTTTTTTTCTTTGGTCGGGTCAGGGCATTAATTCATTCTGCTGTGACAAAATGGGAATATTAAGCAGCTAATTAGTCTTGGCAGAACATAAATGAGTGTAACTATGAATAAATGACCCACTGAATCACTGCTGCTACTTAACACCTTTGAGGAGAATTAAAATGTGTTTTCAGGTTGCACGAGACAAAGCGGTAAAACAGAGGGAAGATATAAAAGTAGAAGACCAGTTACACACCTTCATGATCTCGTTAAATCTCTACATCCAATCAGAAATCCTCTCGTCTCCTCTGATTATTATATTACCACATTATTTGCCTTCCCGCCCCTAAAGCA
>NW_019197778.1:0-100 GCF_002260705.1 Seriola dumerili
GCCTCCTGTAGTTCCTTTCTGTAAGACAAAACAACAACCAGCTTGTGAGATTTTAAAACAAATCTGTTGCCTTTTTTATTCATTTCTACAGTGGTGGAAG
>NW_019197779.1:0-143 GCF_002260705.1 Seriola dumerili
AATAATTTTAATTCTTGTATATCAGTATTACAATAAATGGTAAATTGCAAATGCAGATTTTTAAAATCAATGTCAGACTTAGAAAATTAATTAAACACTTATTTATATTGCTATACCCATATGTTCCTATACTTATTTTACTA
>NW_019197780.1:0-108 GCF_002260705.1 Seriola dumerili
TTGTTTGTTTGTGTTTGCAGTGTGTGCACGGTGTGTGCACGGTGTGTGCGTGGTGTGTGTGAAGTGTGCGCAGTGTGTGTGCGGTGTGTGTGCAGTGTGTGTGTCCCG
>NW_019197781.1:0-116 GCF_002260705.1 Seriola dumerili
CTCACATGGTGCTTGCTGTGTATGAAATGAAGAGTTTCATTCCAAAATGAGGAAAAAAAAATCAACGACGACTGATAGCACAAATTAACCTCCAGTGTGGTACTTCTTTTTAGTTG
>NW_019197782.1:0-131 GCF_002260705.1 Seriola dumerili
TACTGGTGATGATTTATCCCTTTATGATTTTGACATTTTGAATTATATAATTATATCATACTATATAATTTTCTTTAATTTTTTTTAATGATTCTTTATTTATTTATTTATTTATTTATTTATTTATTTAT
>NW_019197783.1:0-133 GCF_002260705.1 Seriola dumerili
AAATAAATATTCAGGTATCATCAGCATAAAGAGATAACCCATAACTTTACACTCACTCTGCAGCTCTCTCTCTGTCTCTGTTTTAACGTGGATATATTATATATCTCAATAGTGCTGTTAGCTTCTAGTGATG
>NW_019197784.1:0-126 GCF_002260705.1 Seriola dumerili
AAATAGTTTTAAAAGAAAAAAAATGTCTTGTTATATTTTTGTCATTTTAATAGTTTCCTAGCTTTATTTATCTTCTGTTTTTAGTTTATTTATTATATTTTATTTATTTTATTTTATACACTTAAT
>NW_019197785.1:0-161 GCF_002260705.1 Seriola dumerili
TGCAAGCAGCTGAAATGGGTTTCTTCTGTAGCATGGCTGGGCTCAGCCTTAGAGATAGGATGAGGAGCTTTGACATTCATAGGGAGCTCAGAGTAGAGTCACTACTTCTTTGCATTGAAAGGAGCCAGCTGAGGTGGTTTGGGCATCTGATAAGGATGCCT
>NW_019197786.1:0-138 GCF_002260705.1 Seriola dumerili
CTCTGTCTACTAATGCAACAGCTTCACTAAAATTCAAACGTTCACAGGATGAGTTTGTTGAGAGAGAAATAGAACTAATATCCAACAGAAACTTCCATTAGAAAATGGCACATAATACACTTCTAGGTTTTTTTGTGT
>NW_019197787.1:0-119 GCF_002260705.1 Seriola dumerili
GATGACTCTAAAGTTGTCAAAAATCTTCAAAAAGGAAAATGTAATGATAAAAAGTTACAGAATTACTCTGAGGCACTTCTGGAAGGGAGGTTGGTGTGTGTGTGTGTGTGTGTGTGTGT
>NW_019197788.1:0-158 GCF_002260705.1 Seriola dumerili
TTGAAATATTTTTATGGACTGCAAAATAATAGAGTTGTTATACTGTTTGTAAACCCTTTAAAACCCATGTGAAAAAGGCAGAACTGTCAAGCTAAAATCAAGGCTGTTTTTCTTCACCTTTTCTTCTTTTCTTCATGTCTGATTTAGACCCGCACGGT
>NW_019197789.1:0-280 GCF_002260705.1 Seriola dumerili
GTTACTGATAGTACTTGTGGACTTTTACTCAGGTAAAATTATAAAGCAGGATTTTCACTTGTAGTGGAGTGTATTTACTTCTTAACAACTTTTTCTCTTAATTAGGATTTTAAATGTATTTATTGTGTTTGTTTTGGACAACAGCACAGAAGGAACTATTAGGATCAACTCTGCCTGATAGATTTGAGAACACTTATCCATCTCTGTAAATACTCTGACAATAAAGAATTTCAGCTGCTCTGGTAGGTGATTATATGGATGATTATTTACGGTGCAAACA
>NW_019197790.1:0-134 GCF_002260705.1 Seriola dumerili
AAAGTGGTTCTTCCAGGTGGCTAGAAGAGATTCTGAAAATACTATCGGAAACAATAGGTTTATAAACGTCCATGTTTTTTTGTTTGTTCGTTTAACATCGCCGGTTAGCTTGGTTTCAGAGCTAACACACGAGA
>NW_019197791.1:0-104 GCF_002260705.1 Seriola dumerili
CGTTCCACCACATCCCAAAGGTGCTCTATTGGATTGAGAACTGGTGACTGTGGAGGCCATTTGATTACAGTGAACTCATTGTCATGTTCAAGAAACCAGTTTGA
>NW_019197792.1:0-104 GCF_002260705.1 Seriola dumerili
TCACTTACTTTCTCCACCAGCACTGTGAACGTTTAATGGCCGTGTTCACTAAAGACACAAAAGATTATAATTTAGGGACACTGTGTTTGTCTACATTTTGACTC
>NW_019197793.1:0-17419 GCF_002260705.1 Seriola dumerili
AAGATAAAATCCAAACAGTACCTTGTACAATCAAGCAGGAGGGGCAGAATCTCTGTCCTTTGGACATCAGCGGCAGTGGCACATGGCTGTAAAATAAGATAACTGTATCATACAACTGTTGCAGCAAAGATTCTGCATGGTGCATAGTTGTCAGTTCACTGGTCTCACTGATTTAGAGATTCATCAGTCAGAACATTATGTGTCATAATGACACGTAATAAGACTAACTTTGCCAAAAGTTGGAGGGCCCCCTGTGAATTTTTGCGCAGGGTGAAGCCAAAAATGGTTGAGAAACACTGCACAAGAGACATTGGTGTATGAAAAATTACAGGGTGCACAAAGGTTAAATGCAACCTTGCAATGCAACCTGGTTTTTTGGGGGTTTTTTTCATTATTATTATTATTATTATTATTATTTTTTTTTTTTATGCATACAAGTCTTAAAGATACCAGTACTGTCTAATGTAATCACAATATGCTTACTTATCTTTTTAACAACTTACATCAGTCTCAAGCATGATGGAGGTCCTGGGCTCTTTGAAGTATGCCATCAGGAGCAGAATTCACTTATTTTACTTTCTGCTCTACTAAGAGCTAAATGCAAGAAAACTAAACTTCTCCACGTCCAACTGGAAATAGCCTCGCTAGCCACTAACAAATTTTTCCACAGTGCTGGATAACTGTCCGGGCTTTTTTCCTCACACTGCCTGACCTGAACACGTGTGGCGTAGCTGACGTTAGCTAGTGTGGGCGTTTGCACGGTATCAAACCAAACTATCTACTGCACAGCCACAGCCTCACATCAAAATGTGGAGCATAGATTCACTCTACCGTGATGCAAAACGTCGCTGGTTTATAGCTCACACAAACAGTTGATCTAACGACTATGTTAGGGATAAGTTATGTTACCTGCGTGCTAGTCCCCGCTGTGCTAGTCTGCTCGCAGCCTTCAGTGAAGTGGGCCGGGCGTCACTCGGCTCACGTTAAGGAAACCTGGCTCTATAGAAATAAAAGCGTCAGAGAAAATAGTAATTAATATGACGAAAACACTCGTTTAAAATGTAAAAATGCAGTGAAAGCAAAGGTGGAAAACGAGGGTGAATTACCTTGACAGAATATGCAGACCCGACTTCTTTCCCTTTCTGTGCTCCGGGTGGCATCAAACGTTAAATTTTAAAAATCAGCGGTAACGTTAGGTCCCACAATTCAGCGCGGTACATGTAATTCGCTGTGTTTTTGCGGAGGATAGTCTTAATACAGTATTTCATGGTGAAATAATGCAATACAATGCTGTGAAATCCTGGTAATAATTGAAACTGCAAATATCACAGCAGTTTACTGTGGTGGCACTGTTTTATAGTAAATTTCGAAATTACAATCTTATATTGTGAAAATTAAAGTTAAATCCTGTAAAAGTGATAATACAGCAATTTAGTGTGAAATATTACAGTTGAATATTGTGAAGTCCTGGTAATTATTTACAGTGTAGGTTAATATTATGTTTTCAATGGCAATTTATTATATTTGTAAACATTTGAATGTAATTTTACATTCAATGTGAGGTATTAATTTACAGATTGCTGTCAATGATAGACATACAAAATGACAGAAGTCACCATTCATTCAAAGTACACATTTACCAGGCTGCATAGGACAATGCTGAAGTTACTGACTAATTATTAAAAACCAGGATGTGTTGCGTGAGAAGATGCTGCTAACTGCTGTAACTGAACTTTTGTTGTGTAATTGTAACAATGAGCATTCAAACACATCAAACTAACAATATATTAAAAACACACACAAAAACAGATTTTGCATAAATAAATCATAAAGTACAGTAGAATGTATGGCAGAGCTGTTGGATTGGATTCCACTAGATTGCACAGGTGTACCTAATAAAGTGGCCGGTGAGTGCACAGTATGTACGCATACAGGGACCAAAATTAGCACCATTTACCAGCCAAATGCTAGTAAAATATGCAAGTAGCTGGTAGACTTGCCTCACTCCCCAGCCAAAAAAGACAATGGCAAGACCAAGATGACATGCAAAATAGCAAAAACTACAAATTTCAACAGCAAAAAGCAACACATTTCTACTTTTAGGTAAACATTCAAATAATTGTCATGTTATAGTTATGTGGGAAATGTCAGCGTGCAAAGCTCCAAATGTGCAGAGCTAGGACTGCACAATATTAGAAAAATATTTCCCTCTCTAGCCTATTGCAATATGAAAAAAAATGCAGTATGTTATTCATGTACAGATATACAGCTCATTTTCAGGTTGTGGTAGGTGAGTAGTGCAGCTGCTTTGGTTGTTTGATAAATTGAACATTGGGAACTGACCAAACTCTGTGTATCCAAAAACCCTTAAACTGGACTAAATTATGTAACATCAGTGGGGCTGTTCTTGTAAATTTGTCATGGAAATTTTACCACTTTCTATGACTTTTTCAAAAAATATTGCGACAACTTTTCCTCAGGATAACAGAGATGACCAAAAACCTGATGATCACTCAGGCAAAGCTCCAGAGATCCTGTGTATATATATGTGAAATAAAATGTGAAGAAATGTGAAAAAAGTCAAGGAGTGTATGTACATATATATATATATATATATATATAGTTTATTATTATTATTATTGTTTTATTTTTTTCATTAGAAACTCACTTCATTCACTTCATGCAATCAGACAGGCAGATTCAAATTTCAAAGTTGGCGCCTATTTCCAGTTTGCTTCGTCCCGCCCATAACGACCAACCGGCCAAGACTGAAGAATAACAAATAGTTGGGATTAGCGCTAGTGTCCATTCAATCAGGTTCGTTGTGAGCATGTCATGAGTCATGCACGTGAAAGACGTGCCCTCATGGGCGCATGATCTTCAAGCAGGATGCATGAGGCAGCCACAAAAGACGTGTCAACCAAACATATGAGGTAAGTGTAATTTTCATATCTGGAGTGGACAGCCTTGAAGCTAACGTTAGCATCCCTCTGATAAATTGCTACCATCACATAAGCTATTGTTAGCAGATAGCTATCGTTTTGTATGGTTTTGTGACTAAGTGACTGTTGGCAGCCGGTCATTTTATTTTATAGCTAAAGTATTAATTGTGAACGCGCGCTTTCGGTCAAAGCCTTTTCTAACATGGCCAGAGGTTAGTCTTATTGTGTTCTCTCTGCTGTTGTATGTTCATAAAAGTTGTTATTCGTGATTTGAATGCGGTCAAACTGCTGTATGCTGCTCTGTGTAATGTCCCACTCTGCCTGCATGAGTCCCGCAGAGACTTGAGATCGTTAATTTAAGTTTTTAAAATAAATTTCGTTTTAGCATTAGCATGCTAAGTTAGCTTGCTCAAGGCGGTCTTTGTGAGCTTTTATTAGCTTTGGACAGAGCCAGGCTGACTTTTTTTTCTCCTGTTTCCCCATATGTGTGTGCGAGCTGCTTGTATTGATGTCATGCCTGTAAAAAGGAGACTTCGACCTGGAGAAGGTAAGACCATATGTATTTCTCTGTAAAACTCAGTATATAGCTGCATGAATCTATTTTGGAAAGAGAAATGTCATCAGGATCTGTGATTGACATGTTTAATGTTTTCACTTGAGCAAATCTTACTTTTAAGAATATAATGTTGATAGGAGTAGAGTAATGTGCTGAGTGTAATCTCTAAAGAGAATATTTATCACTCTTTATTTCTAAAGTAAAGTGGCTCATTGTTGGCTTTGCTAGAAATGCTCAGTGGCTTGTGGATCACAAGACAGACATGTACTGCTGTAATTGTGCCAACCTGAAGTGAGTGATGATTAATGTGAAATATTTTTCAAATCAAAAAAACCTGATGAATCCTCTAGTGGAAATAATGACCTGGTTCTCTCTTTATTAGCTCTGATGGTACCTGCTGTAGAATGAGTCATCTGGCTAAGAAAACAAACGCTCCTGATGCTTCACCTTGCGCAGCCAAAGTGAGTGTACACACACACACACACACACAAAATAGAAAACGAATCATAGTCCCTCTCCAGTTACATCAGGTACGGGGCAATGATATACTATGATACGGTTTGTTGTAGGGCTGGTCGATTATGGCAAAAGTCAAATCATGATTAATTTAACTTTTAACCTTGATTATGATTAATGAACAATTATCTCCACCCTTGATGAACAATTATGTATGTTCACAGTTTGTTTTGTTTTGTATTTTACACTGCCCTCACCCGGTCATTTTATATTTATAGCCTAACAGTATTAATGTGAACGCGCGCTTCGGTCAAAGCCTCCTTTTCTAACTAATGGCCCAGAGGAGTCTTTATTGTGTCTCCTCTGTCTGCTTGTATGTTCAATAAAAGTTTTGCTCATTCGTGAGGTCTCTGAATGCTGCGTCAAACTGCTGTATGCTGCTCTGTGTAATGTCGCCACTCTGACCTGCTGAGATCCCGCAGACTGACTTTTGAAGATCGTTAAACTTTAAGTTTTTTAAAATAAATTTCGTTTTCGAGCTGATTAGCTTGGCATGAAGATTGAAGCTCTTGCTCAAGGCGGTCTTTGTGAGCTTTTATTAGCTTTGGACAGAGCGCAGGCTGACTTTTTTTTTCCTGTTTCCACCATATGTGTGTGCGAGCTGCTTGTATTGATGTCACATGCCTGTAAAAAGGAGACTTCGACCTGGGATATAACCGTGAAGACCAATGTTATTTCTCTGTAAAATACTCAGGATATAGTGTCATGAATCTATTTTGGAAAGAGAAATGTCATCAGGATCTGTTGATTGACATGTTAATGTTTTCACTTGAGCAAATCTTACTTTTAAGAATATAATGTTGATAGAGTTAGAGTAATTTGCTGAGTATGTAATCTCTAAAAGAGAATATTTATCACTCTTTATTCTAAAGTAAAGTGGCTCATTGTTGGCTTTGCTAGAGAATGCTCAGTGGCTTGTGGATCACAAGACAGAACATGTACTCTGTAATTGTGCCAACCTGAAGTGAGTGATGATTAATGTGAAATATTTTTCAAATCAAAAAAAACCTGATGAAAATCTCTATGGGAAATAATGACCTGGTTCTCGTCTTATTAGCTCTGATGGGTACCCTGCTGTAGAATGAGTCATCTTGCTAAGAAAACAAACGCTCCTGATGCTTCACCTTGCGCAGCCAAAGTGAGTGTACACACACACACACACACACAAATAGAAAACGAATCATAGTCCTCCTCCAGTTACATCAGGTACGGGCAATGATATATGATACGGTTTGTTGTAGGCTGGTCATTATGGCAAAAGTCAAATCATGATTAATTTAACTTTTAACCTTGATTATGATTAATGAACAATTTCTCCACCCTTGATGAACAATTATGTATGTTCACAGTTTGTTTTGTTTTGTATTTACACTGCCTCACACCTGGATTTTTGTGTATATTTTCACACATAAGTATCTTTAGGGAGTGAAAATAATGATGTTTTAAGGTGTGACGGTGGTGTAAGCCTATGTTTAGGCACAAAAGCACTTGATTAGAAACTATGAAAAAGATCATGGTGTTGGTTAAAATGATCACTGGAGACAAGTTTTCAAATTCCTTAAAGATATGCAACCTTTACTGTCATGGCACAGTGAACACCACGATTAATTGACATGAGCAAGATTAAGTCCATTAGAGTTCTAAATCGGTTTCGATTATTTTTCATTTAATTGCTTCAGCCTAGTTTGTTGTAAGATTCTTTGTTACATTCTGTATTGAATATGGGTTGGTTTTGTTGTTAAATTATGTTGTTGCATGGTATTGGTGTTAATATCCTCCATGTGCCCCTTGTTAACACGCTCCCTCAAGGTTCTGCACCAGCCCTGGTTAGCTTGTAAAACAGATACACATGGGTTTCAGAAAATTTCACGGACACTTTCTCATATTCACCATTTATGTTGCGCAGCCTTTTGCTTAAATAATTTAAATTGCAATTTTTATATCTTATTCGAGTCACACTCCATATCCCATAATGACAAAGTGATAAACAGAATTTAGACAATTTCGAAAATTTTTTAATAAAATTAAAAACACCAAATATCACATTGTACTAAGTTTTCGGACCCTTTACTATTGACACTTGGAAATGAAGCTCAGTTTGCTTCCATTTATCTTCGGCATCCTTTGAGATGTTTCTACAACTTGATTGGAGTCCCGCTGTGGTAAAAGAGAAGGTCTTGTTTAAAAAGTATTGGAAAATTAACCTTGCAGAGATTTCCTGATACTATTCTCGGGTACTGTATGATAAGAAAAAAGCAACTCAAATTAGAAAATGGATCATTTCACGTTCTCCATGAATGTTCTGTCTGTGAAAAACGCCAAAAGGTTTACCGAGGATTTGTCTAAAACAAATGCCTGTTTTTCTCCCATAGATGCGACAAATCGGAGGTATTTTAAGGGAGGCTCCCAGCACCCAAGCAGGTGAACAGACAGTTTTGAAATGATCTTGACAACACAGGTTTCTCACGCCACTATGTAGCCTCATAATATGAATGTGCTATCTAAAATGTTTTTTACATTGTTTTCATTTGCAAGAAAATAGTTACAAAGTTCATGGCCATACCTAAGTCCCAAAATATTCCTTGATCGTCTCTATTAACTGCTCCTGTGCTTTATCATATATATATTAAAATTACTCTATATATATGCAATAAATATATATTTTCTACAAGTATATGTTATATAATATATCCTATGTAATCGTCCAATATATATCATCCGACGGAATTATGTTGCTTTGTTCACTGTGGTATATAATATATTATTAATCCATACCATACATCACCAATGTTGACTTACC
The DNA here is from genome assembly GCF_002260705.1 of Seriola dumerili. Taxonomy (NCBI): domain Eukaryota; kingdom Metazoa; phylum Chordata; class Actinopteri; order Carangiformes; family Carangidae; genus Seriola; species Seriola dumerili. Next base: position 6,815 of record NW_019197793.1, read on the forward strand.
TTTATAACCAAAATGTTAGACATCCTTGTTTATCTTCTTTACGTTGAGTTCACTTGTGTCTACCACACAGCGTAATCCACCAGAGACATTTAGCGGCCTGTTTTAGATGTGCGTTAGAGAGATGGATGTACAGGGATGAAATAAAGCACCCTATCGCCTAAGCCTCTCAGGACACTCTGTATCAGAAGTTGTGATCTACCCCTGCGCTATCTCTTTGATGGCTTCTGGACAAACCAGTCGCATCTGTTTCAAAAAGTTGTGTATAGCACTTGTGATCTTAGAGAAAAGTTGCCTTCTGACACTTAGCTGCTATTCGCTAATTATGAGAGCAAAGTCATGAGATGGGATGATGAATATACGAAATGCATATCTGTTGAGTATCAGAGCTAGCATATTATTGTTGAGTATGTGCAGTCAGCTCCACCACTGCATACTCAAAATTCTATGATAATTTAGTATACATTGCGGGCATTTCCTTTGCATACATAATCCACACGACTATGCAGCTGAAACACTACATACTCTGACATACGTAGTATAATAGTCGTCCATGTCGTTTTTGTCTCCCACTTATCCAGTATGATGGGACAGCATGACAGCTCCTCAACGTGAAGCCCAAAACATCCTCCAATTGCCCCTGGTGGCTGGCTATAGTATAGGACATAAAGTAAAACATGGGCCAAACTCAAAAAAAGTTCACACGTATTTTTTTTCTTTTTTTTTGTAGGTAGGTAGCGTAGTTCTTACGCTGATTTACTTACAGAGGAAAAATGTTTTTGTTTCCAGTTTTGCCTGCAATAATGTATATGGAGGTCTAGTCATTGTTAGTTACTTGATGAGCACAGGCGGCAACTTTGGAAGAAGTTGCCTCAATATTTTGGACCTTGGCAGTATGGACCAGTACGAATATCACTTAAAAAGATAAAAACTGGGTGTAGTGTTTACTTATTTGTAAACATGGCCTGTGAAAAAAGCAAAATCTGCAATGCTTTCTGTTTAATAACTGTGGTCATCTATCCACCGCCCAGAAATATATAATTCCCATATAATGTAAACCATTTGAACTCCACTGGTATTCAAAAATAAAACAAGTCACAGATTTGCAATTTTTCTTTTGGTCTGCATAGCTTTTTTTTTTTTAAACAATTTTTCTTCAAGAATAACATACTGGATGATTACAGCTATCGAGTTTATACTGGCGAGTGTCATGTTTTGAAAAAGTTTATCAAGATTGTTGCTTATTCTATGCCCATGCAGGTAGAGTAGGAAGGGGCTTTTCATGTTACTGGTTCCATGGCGGGGCAGGGTCTTTTTGGTTTCTGCTATGTAGGGATTGTGACAGAAAACAAAGTCATTTAGGGCCAGGGTTCAAAAATATTGAAATATTCCTATTTCTTTTTTCTTCGCTGACTAAAAACATATTTTTTGGAAGTGTACTAACACTATAATTGAACAATTGGGCCTATATAAAGTAACTGCTGAATACCTGGTACCATCTTACAGCAGACTGGCCTTCGCTGTTTAATGTGTAATGAACTTGACTATTCCTTGTTTTTTCAAATGAATCTTTTTTGTTACAATATTTGTGTTCAGTTTATTAAATATTGTTTAATACCCTAACATTTACAGAATATTATCTCTTACAATGTATCATCGCTATTAATGTATTTGGGTATGTACAGTGGTTTAAAGCTTTTCCAGTTTGTCCAATGTCTACTAACCCACATAACTAATGTAATACTGGTAACGATCGTCCTCACCCTCAATGAACAGAAAGAGAGAAATCTCCTATTTGATTAAAGAGTAACTATTTTGTTGGATTATACATCTGTGCCATTGTTTTACTTGGGCGAGACGGAAACCCGACTCCAAGGTCTAACCCTGCCAACAGCCAGCACATCAGCTGCACTCACCAAAAGCGATCACTCGGACAGATCTAGACGGCGTTTTTCGTCGCACAAGGCGTGGGGAGACCTATGATGATCTTATCGACTATCCTATCAGTCTCCTGAGATGGACTCCATACGTTGCGGGCTTTGTATTAACTGGGCACACTCAGAAGAACATGGCTAAGATGCAAGTCTCTCACGTAGCGCTCCCTCTGCTCGGCTCGGACAATCTGCGTCGAGCGTCTTCCAAAGCTCACATGCAAGACTCCTCGCTAGCTGTACTCTACGCGCACAGAAGCCAGCGTACGAGCGATACGCGTCTGGACTGTTCATCTAGAGAAACCGTCCGCGACGATACAGGTCGTTCCTGATACCAGCAACAACACGCCACGCTGTGGCACTTATATCTGAACTCATCTACCCTACCGCCACGACTACTCGCTCAGGGACGGGCATGGTGCGGCCATACCGCGCCAACTTTGGTCGGTCGCGGAGGAAGCACGCGTCATTTTCGGATCCGTGACCGGTAAATGTTAGCCTACGCAACCTTCCTCTCTGCCAGCGCTATAGTAATCTTTTAGGTGAAAGCATGGCCTTTACCGTCACTCTGCCTTCGACCCGTTCCCTGCTCCATAGTTCAGGCGCTGTTCAGAATGAGAGCATGTTTGTTAATCTTGTCTTAATTCTTTCAAAACTCGGACAGTCCCAACGACGTACCTTAGATGAACTCGAGGTGTTGCCATAAATACAAACCATCGCGGATGTAAGAGTCGCAACGCCCACATTTGTACTCCGGAACTACCGATACTATGGGACGAAAGGAGCTCTCCGTCATGCTAGATCGCTGGCTGCGAACTTCTAATCCGCAGCAAGCCCGCATCGTACTCCAGGATGCTAGCAAGCTCTGTCGCTATGAACCCTTTCCATGATTACAGATCATTTACTTCGTGACATCGGGGCCTTACAGTAATATTCTTCTCACGTCATCTGCAACTATGACCTTTACAGCGCCCACGAGAAACCAGCACGAAACCAATATTTAAGACAAAGGAAGAAGTCAGCAGACGGTACTCTAGCAAAGTAGACAAGACATCCTACACGCACTGTGCCATAGAGCAAATACAAGAACAACGACTAAAAATACCTTAATTTGAACAGCGCGAATTCGGCCTGCTACACGCACTGGTCGTAGCGACTATCTTATTTTGACCTGGTTATTAATTGGTTTTACTATACTAAGCTCCGAGCCCACAGGTACTGTAACTGTAGTCCAGCGCCTATGCTTTTTCGCGTACCAAACACTTGCCCGTCACCCTAAATGGCTTTGTACTTTGTCTCAACATATCATGTCCCTATACTACTTCTCTAAAAGGATGTGACACATAAATACTGTAAATTAGTCCTTGCATCACATGTTTATCCTATAGTTTAATGAGAACTCTCTGGAGTTCGTCTGGTTTCTACATACATTATTAATACGTTTTTGTTTTAATATCACGCATAAATAATCATCTCCTTTTTTATGCTACCTACATGTTATCGTAACTGGCCTTATATACGTGATCACACTAACAAGAACTAAATCGTACCAATAGTAGCTGCAGCTTCTAGTACTTACACGATGAATGTATCTGACTCTGCCTTAACGTGATTGAGCACTTGGAACCATACACGGGTAAGACCCTAGTGGCCCTTCTCATCTGTTCATTTCTCAGCGACACCGTTCAAGCTTTCACTGGCTTCACAGTTTTTAAGTAGTACTCTTTGATCATCAAAATAGATTTCATTCTTTACTCACACTTACCTGATTTTTAACTACATTTCTAAATAATATAAACTACATCTCTCTTCTTATCGATACTATGTCACCTCCTCTCATTGGGATCCTCTCTGCCCAGTCTCCTATGTAAAGCCAGTCCTATAATGATTTTTTTTATATAATAATGTTTTATTTTATTCAAAGTGAATAGCAACTTTACTCAAAGATAAATTCAAATCATATATGAAAGGTTAAACTCGACTGTCTTAAGTATTTTTTGAAACCGATATTATAACACTCAATGCAAGTATCAGTTTATTATTATCATATGTTAAAATGCCCAGGACATATTTACTATCAAAAACTATAAAGTTATGCACTGGAGGATTTTACTCTTTTAATCTTGTATGATTGTTGACTGTTAAAATCCCCATAGCTTACTCGGCTTGCTCCATTTTTTACATTTTACTGTCTTATATTTTTACATGGTATCCCACCGCGGCATGGACTTGATTTGCTTTTGGAAACTTTGCTTGCCAGTGACTATTTTACCGTTTTTTTTATAATACTTTTAAAACATACACCTGATGTAGGGCGCCTTCTCACCTATGTTTATTCCGATAATGAGGAACTCAGCATTGTTGACTGTTAATTGTGAGAAAAGCAGCCACTCAAATTCGTCAACATACTTTCCTTGTATGAGTGGTCTTACTATTAATCTAGTCCGATTGATACGTAGTTCACTGTGACGGTCCTACATCCATGACGCTCCCATGCTCTGGAGTTGCCTAGCTCACTACGATCCCCAGTTCCTCACAAGTACTGTACGACGATTTACTTCTCCCCAAACATCCCTCCCGGGCTTGTCTTCTTATGTGTTCGTTTTACCGCAGACAATGATATAATAGAGTTAGTATAAGTTTATAATAGTTATCCTCGCCTCACGGTGTGTGTACCCCAAAGAGCGACCACAAACAAGTGACGTATGCCTAACTCCCGATTCCTGTCGCGGTAAAGCGTGTCTGAGTCTCTACCCAGCAAATGCCGTGTGTGGATCGTAGAATATTCTAGCCGAGCTCTCATAGTGCATCTATATCATGTTCTTCTTGTTTTCAGTTGTCTACATGTTTCCTATACTCCTGGCTCTACCAAAGGAACTGGGAAGCTCAGGAACAGACGTGCTTTTATCTTTTTATTTCTTTTGTGATGTCTCTCTATGTACTTTACGCAATGACCTGTTAAATTGACGTGAACAACCTATTTTTTTCTGTATTTAATACATTAAAGCTAAATCAATAATATATTAATATACTTAAAAAAACTCAAAACAAAACATCGTAAATTCAGGGTTCAATATTATTGTTGTTTTGTTCTATTCAATTATACATTTTAAATTAATATTAGACTCGCTTTGTTCAGGCAACCAGTTTTCCACTCCAACAGGATTGACACAATAGAAAACAAAAAACCCACTCAAAAGAGATGCAAGATTTACAGTATTCCCCCTGTTTTATTTCTCTCTTGTCAAGAAGAAAAACCTTATTCACCTACTGTCTGTACACATTGGACTGACTGCGCTAACACTGACTATGTGCAAGGAGTCACTGGACCTTGACCTTTTGTTGCAGAGTGAGACTACAGAGGCGTTTGCGGAGGGACATCCAGGCTCGAGATGTTTGCTCATTAGCATGCCCCAGTTCTGGAGGCAGCTGAACCATAGGAGGCCAGTGTGCCAGCTGCCTGTTTGAAACAGTGAGCTTAGTGCCCTGATGCGCTGTCATTGCTATTCGAGTCCACCCTCTGAGGTGCAGGCGGTGGCAGTCTCCCACTACGGTTGATAGCCCTTCGTCTACTGTCTTGCCAAATGGAGAGTTAGATGAGTCTTGGGTCTCTGCTGGCTTCGTTGACGGGTATGGGAAGTGGTGAGTTTCGTGTTACGCAGCGGATGCTGAGTGCCTTTCCGTGGATGTCCCGTAGTACTGAGCGAGTGACCTCCAGGCCGTTTCCTCAATCTGTGGGGAACAGACAGGAAGGGATTGAGTGAGGGAAGGCCTGCTCGTTGGGGCACAAACTAGATAGGTGGCAGCACCCCATCTGGATCCAACCAGGTGAGGTTGTGAAATGGGACTCCTATCTGACAACTTAGTCTGAATGTAACTCCAGGGTGGCCCCAGCCTAACTATCTGCGTCGTTCCGATGTCGTATGTCAGAGAAATATTAAAGAGTTGGCCTCACCTAGTTGTCGCACTTATTCAAGAAGAGGTTGTTTATTATGTCTCAACGATAGTGTGCGGTTTATCTACATACTGCTAAGTACACAACAAAAAATAAAAACTGTAAATTACAAACTGCTGGTAGGACTGGGTGTTGCTGCAGAAATTGAAGGCTGGAAGCGGTGAGAGAGAGCGAACTGGCAGCAAAGTTTGCGCGAGAGAGCGTGACCGTAGAAATGTAGCGAGTAAATAACCATATATCGGGATGCTCTTAGATTGCTAGCTATAGTGACTGCTAAAAAGACTCACGGAGACGATAATCCTTGACTCTCGTTTTGGGTATCGATAGTGTCCACACAATTCCGATGTTAATAGACACCCTCAGGCGGTCAATCTCTGTAATGATTTTAATAAAGCAATGATGTCCCAAAAGTGGGCGAGAAGATCACAAACTCTCTGCAAGCCGTTGATGAAGGTGTATATCACTGCGCATCGCACAAGTCTCTTCCAGTAACAGGCTGGGATACCGTACATTACAGAATCGGAGACGAGTCCATATGTAGGGAAAAATGACGAGAGTGAAGAATTTTGACAGGCAATTAAGATTGAAAATAGACAAGACATATTATAGGTTGTAAGACTGTCCGTCGATGCGTTATACGTTGGTTGAAAATAACATGGCATATATATGCTCAAAAAAACATTTAAAAATCAGGATACCTTTTCCAGATGAATCGGTCTGTTTAATTCACAGTATACCATTATTTTATTTTAGGAAAGAAGCTAAGTCTATCTACAGTAATTTCATGTTAAAATACTATTTTTTCCATGGTACAATAACAAAGTTATAATTGTATAAAACGAACTAGGTCATAAAACTAAAGATAAATGTCTGCAAATTTACATAATTAATGTGTCATTTTTAGAGAATTAGTCTTATATTAAAAAACAAAAACCATTGAGGCAGTGGACAAAAAACAAGCTATAATACAATTACAAATACATTTCAAAAATGCTACATTTAAGCAATCCCTGTAAAATAAGGGTATTTAGTCTTTTTTTTCAATTGGAATGGCCTTGTCGATCTAGAGTAATTTCCTGTTTAAATATCTGTTCTTTCATGTACAATGACTGAGAAATAATGTAAAAAAATGCCTATAATGCCATACAACACGATAAATGTCTACCCATTTGTAACAGTATTAATCCTGTATATTTTTAAAAGAATTACAAGGATTTAAAAATGTTCATTGGCACAGTGAAAAAAAGCCAGAGTACGATTAAAAATACATCCAAAAATAGCTACATTTAAGGCCAATCCCTGTAAATTAAGGGTATTTAGTTGTCATTCATGAAACCGTCTTGTCCATCTACACTTATTTCGCTGCATAATGTGGTTTCCCCAAGTAAAAAAACAAGGCACAATGTAATAAAACAAAATATTGTACCTTTAAATCAAATAGGAATTTCTGCACATTTACAGTAGTACATTAGTTATGTTTAGAGAAATTGGACAATGGAAAATTAAACACTGTAAAACATCAAAAATACATTAATAGGTAATATTTAAAGATAATATCTGTAAATTTAGGGTATTAAACAAGTTCAATTTAATAAACTGAACAAATATTGTAAAAAAAATTCATTTGAAAAACAAGGATAGTAAGTTCATACACATTAAAACAGCGAAGGCAATCTCTGGTAAATGTAAGGTATTCAGCAGTTACTTTATATAGGCCCAATTGTTCAATATTAGTGTTGTACTTCCAAAATTATTCGTTTTATTAGAAAAAAAAAGGAAATAGAATATTTCAATATTTTTGAACCCTGGGCCCCAAATGACTTTTTTTACTTTCACAATCCCTTAATAGCAGAAACCAAAAAAGATCCCTTGCCCCGCCCATCCAGTAACACTGAAAAAGCCCTTCCTACTCTACTGGCAATGGGCAATAAGCAACAATCTTATGATTAAACTTTTTCAAAACATGACCACTCGGCAGTTATAATGATGCCTCTAATCAATCCACTATGTTATCTTGAAAAAAAATTGTTTAAAAAAAAAAAGCTATGCACGACCAAAGAAAAATTGCAAAATCTGTGACTTGTTTTATTTTTGACACTCCACACTCGATGTCAAAAATGGTTACATTATATGGAATATATATTGTCTGGCGTGCGATAGATGGACCACAGTTATTAAAACAGAAAAGCATTGCAGATTTTGCTTTTTTCACAGGGCCATGTTTTTACAATAAGTAAACACTACACCAGTTTTATCTTTTAAAGTGATATTCGTACTGTCCATACTGAAGTCCGCAAAATATTGAGCAAAACTTCTTCAACAGCTGCCTCTGTGCTCTACAATTAAAGGCTTACATTGGACTAGACCTCCATATACATTAATTGCAGGGGCAAAAACTGGAAACAAAAACATTTTCATCTGTAAAGTAACATCAGGCGTAAAGAACTTACCTCCTACCTACAAAAAAAAAAAAAAAAAATACGTTGTATTTTTTTGAGTTTGGCCCCAAATGTTTTCTTTATGTCCTATACTAGAGCCAGCCCACCAGGGGGCAATTGAGATGGTTTGCGGCTTTCACTTGAGGAGCTGTCATGCTTTGTCATCATACTGGATAGTGGGAGACAACGACGACGACGACTATTCATACTACGTATTCAGAGTTAGTGTAGTGTTTCAGCTGCATAGTATGTGGATTATGTATGCAAGAAATGCCCGCATTGATACTAAATTATCAAGAATTTTTGAGTAGTGCAGTAGTGGAGCTGACTCACATACGCTCAACTCAATGCATTGCTAGCCTGATACTCAGACAGTATATGCCATTTCGTTTCACTGCATTAATTCAGTTTGAACCTTTTTGCCTTTTCTTTTTTTCCATTTTAAAGGGGCAAAAAAAAGGCCTTAGATAGCAGCTAAGTGTCCAAAGGCAATTTCTCAAGATAACCAAGTTGCTATACACAAACTTTTGGGCAAAACAGATGCGACCTGGCGGGATTTGTCCAGAAGCATCAAAAGAGATGCGCAGGGGTAATACAACTCTGATACGGAGGTGTCCTGAGAGGCTAGGCGATAGGGTATTATTTCATCCCTGACATCCAATTTCCTAAACCACATCTAAACCAGAGCTAAATGTCGTCTGGTTATTACGCTGTGTGGTAGACCACAGTGAACTCAACGTAAAGAAGTCGCAGATAAACCAAGTGATGTCGACATTATGTTATAAAGGGTAAGTCAACATTGGTATGTATGGTATGGATTTAATTTTTTTCACCACAGTGAAAAAAGCAACCATATTCCGTCGGATGGCCAATTAAAAAATTTGACATACATAGGGTTTTTATAACATATACTTGTTAGGAATCTACTTATTGCCTGTTGAAAATGAGATGATTTTAACTCTGGTTTCCACACATTGTGAAGCACAAGGAGCAGCTTATGAAGACGATCAGCCAATATTTGGATTTAGGTCATGCCATTGAAACTTTGTAACTATTTCTTGCAAATGAAACAAATGTAAAACATTTTAGGATACATCAATTTTGGGCAATACATACTGTGCGTGAAGAAAACTGTTGTCAGATCATTTCAAACCTGTCTGTTCACCTGCTTTGGTTGCTGGAGGCACGCCTTAAATAACCTCCGATTGTCCATCTAGGGAGAAACAGGCATTTGTTTAGAGGACCAATCCATGTAAACCTTTTAGCGTTTTACAGACAAACATTCATAGAACTGAAATGTTATCATTTGCGTAGGATTTGGTGAGCTCTCGACTTGTTGAAGTTTATTACATATAAATACATATACAAGGTTCCCTGTTTGCTCTCGCACAAGTAGCCTCTCTAGTAAATATATGCAAAGGATTTCCTAAGATTAAATTTATCAAATATCTTTGTAAAAACCTTGCTCCTCTCTCTCTTTTTTTACCACTATGCTTGTGTATCTCAATCAAGTTGTAGAAAACATCTCAAAGATGACCAAGATAAATGGAAGCAACCTGAGCTACATTTCAAAATGTGTCATAGTTAAAAGGTCCGAAAACTTAGTACAATGTGATTATTTTGGTTTTTAATTCTGTTAAAAAAAATTTTCAAAAATGATCTAAAATTCTGTTTTCACTTTGTCTATTATGGGATATGGAGTGTAGACTGATAAGATTAAAAATGCATTTAAATATTTAAGGCAAAAGGCTGCAACATAATGTGAAAATACTTGAAGGTGTCCCGTAAATTTTCTGAACCCATTGTAATCTTTTTACAAGGCTAACCAGGGCTGTGCAGAAACCTTGAGGGAGCGTTGTAACAAGGGGCACATGGAGGAATATTACACCAAACCATGCAACAAGCATAATTTACAACAAAAACAACCCATATTCAAACCAGAAATGTAACAAAGAATCTACAAACAAACTAGGCTGAGCAAATTAATCGAAAAATAATCGAAACCGACATTTAGAAACTCTAATGGACTTTAATCTTGCTCATGTCAATTAATCGTTGGTGTTCACTGTTGCCATGACAGTAAAGGTTGATTATCTTTAAGGAATTTGAACTTTGTCTCCAGTGAGCATTTTAACCCAAACCATGATCTTTTCATAGTTCTAATCAATGGCTTTTGTGCCTAAACTAGGCATTAACCACAAGCGTCACCACCTTAAAACATCATTATTTTCACTCCCTAAAGATACTATATGTTGTGAAAATAGCACAAAAAAATATCCAGGTG
>NW_019197794.1:0-139 GCF_002260705.1 Seriola dumerili
CAGTGTTTTTATCTATAAAATAAGGAAAAATTCAAGGTTAGTTTTTGTTTTATACTGTACTGAAGACTATATTGAGCAACATTTATTATTAGCTGAGGTTATGCTGATTCGAAATGTGTGTAGCACTTGGTTAAACACA
>NW_019197795.1:0-101 GCF_002260705.1 Seriola dumerili
AGCTGCCAATGTTAAGTTGAGGGACAAGGCTTGGCAAACTATAACGGACAGACTAAATGCGTAAGTTGTGCAAGTTTACTACAATTGTTTCATGTTACATG
>NW_019197796.1:0-133 GCF_002260705.1 Seriola dumerili
CCCTCGTTTCCTTCATCTTCCCCCTTTTATTATTTCTTAAATCTTTTTCTTCCATCCCACCATAGTTCTTTTATCCATTGTTTATCCTTTTTTTATTCTTATTTTTGTTTGACATTTGCCTTTTTTTATTTCA
>NW_019197797.1:0-108 GCF_002260705.1 Seriola dumerili
TGACTCAGCGCAGTCTTAGAAAACTTGTGATATATGGTTTGGGGGGGGGGAAATCCAGTGTAAGACACATAACAAGATAATAAAACCAGATTGTGCGACAGCCTGAGG
>NW_019197798.1:0-109 GCF_002260705.1 Seriola dumerili
TATTTTATTGTATTTATGATCTAAAATGTATTTTATAATCAAATGTTCTTTTTGCTAAGTTTATTACAGCTTTTTTATCTATTTTACTGTCTCTCAGCTTTCTCACTTG
>NW_019197799.1:0-7344 GCF_002260705.1 Seriola dumerili
AATTTAATTTCCACCTCAAGTCATTTGTTCAGAAGCTCTGAGAGGCACGTTCTTACATACATTTGTTGGTACATCTACTAACTAGACTAATTTCCTTTTCTAAAGCCTCATAACTAATCACTGAAGCTCAAACTCAAACATTACCTCATCTACTGCGATAAAGGTGAACAGTAGCATTTGTGTTTTACAGGTCCCTATTTGAATTCATTTTTAAAACAAATCTGAAAACTTACTATGATGTAAAACGTCAACAAAAAGCCACAGCTACAAGGCACTAAGTCCTGGACAACAAACATGAAGTTCTGGAAACTTACTTGGAGCTCAGGCAAAAAAAAAGCTTACTGGCAATTGTGCCTGGTCTGCTGGTTTTTGGGCAGGGCGAGTGTACGCTTAAAACTTGCCCTACTAGGTTGTTGTTCGAGAATGAGCTGAGGAGTAGCGGCCTGACCATACGGAAGAGCAGTACTAGTCAGTGTTTGAATAGCCCTATAATTATGTTAGAAAGGGACGGTAACAGCCATGAGTGTATACTCATGGGCCAATGCATAGTTATGTGTCGCCTTTTATACGACTCGTCATTTTGGGCAGCTATTCGAGCCTTTCTGAAGATACTCTATTTCCTCCCTGTGACTATATTGCTTGTCAAGCTTTTTTAAAGAAGGGATGCTGGTCCGGCCCCCTGTGTTAATGTCAGTTTTTAATCCATGAAAACTGTACCCTGACAGCGTCTGGTCTAGAATGCGAAAACAAAACAACATTATTTCTGGAAAAGACATAGTAGAAAATGTTGCCACTGAGTTCTAGGGCACCGCCTGAGTCGGAGGAAGGCGTACTGTCCGGGCGGGGTGGCAGCTTCAAATGTCATCTTGAAAGCCCTATACAGCCGCAAAATTGCTCGGTCATTAAAACCCAAAACAATGGCCCCTGAAAGACAGTTTACATGCTCAGGGGCCCCTTTATTCATTCTGAATAAAGGAATGGCTTGATTTATGCAGCCTTTAACAATTCATTCTTCTTTGAAAATAAGTAAGATTTGTAGAGAGATTTAATAGAGTCCCTTTGATATAAAATGCAAAAAATTAAAGTCAGATGCCAAGTGCTTCATTAAAAAATCAATAAAAGGCAAAATTATTCACTTTATTTCAAGGTTAGTTGAACATTAAGGACGGAGTGTTCTTTATGTATGGAATGTTGAATAGTCACAGCTATGCTCTAAAATGACTAGAGTCAAGACTTTCCCTTAAAACAGAATTAAATGTATCTGACGACCATGCATTCCAGTTAAATTAATAGGTGTCAGCCTACTTGATGACAGAACATGAGTGTACTGAAAGTAAGCAAAACTAATGAGTTTTTTTCTAAACGCCTTCCAACGAACCGAAGCAAAACAAGCTGTACATGTACTGTCTGCCAGAGCAGATACTAAGCATCGGGGGGACCAAATCTCGTAATTAACACTGTGGAGTAATGGTCCGGCTTGGTATTAGCAATGGTCACTTCAATCTCCTGTTTGCTATTTGGAGTTAACATGATTTCACGAGTATCAAATTAAACAATACATTGCCTTTTTTTTAATGGAGTGAATTCCAGTCAAGGTCGGTAGTAGTATGTGTAAATTAAACTGTTATTTATTTTATAACTCTAGGAATAAACTCTTCACACATCTCTCATTTCTCGTAGGATATCCTAATAAAAACATGTAAGACATTAACTGCCCTGAATTTAACAAAAAGACGCTGCATGTGTGCCCTACATTTTTCTGCACATCACAAATCATAATAAATTTTGATTTAAAAACCAGTTGGCGAGGTGAAACATTCGAGACCAACATATTGTGGCATCACCTGGCTGCGCATCAGTTAGCCTAAAAAAGATCGTTATACTCTGTTCAAAAGCCACCAATGGTTGCTTGCTTTCAAGGATTCTGAGACATCATGGCTTAGAAGAGAGGATTATGCGGCAAAACCGTTCAAGTCTGTCAGGTTGTGTAATCCATCTCATCTTTTACGAGAACAGTCATAGAGCTGCTTCCCATTGGCGAGACCAGAGAACAGGGCAAGGGAGGGGAGAGGCAGGATGGGAGAGTAACGAAGTTGTGTAAATGAGCCCTCGGAGGGGCGCAGAATGGGCGCTTATAAAGGCGTAACGGCTCTCTCAGTGTGATGAGTCGAGGCTGAAAAAGCTATGCAGTCTTACAGTTGGAGTCACGATAAAGCCGTTTTCTTGGTGTCACACACACAAACCGCTGTCTTTTAAGTCGGGGTAGGATGATAGTGTTACGTCTGGTGGGAAACAGTTTAAGCCCGTTACCCTTTTAGAAAATGTATTATGAAACAGCGCGATTCCAGTCGGGGTAGACCGAGAGGCGAGCGGGCGTAATAGTTGTGCACCTCAGGCATGAAGTGCAATTACCACTGATAGCCTGGATCTCCTCGGAACTCAGTGGATTAGAGCGTCTTATGCGGACCTTTGCCCAAAGGGTCCTTAAAGTGAGTCATTAGAAAATGAAAATGAAAGGAGCATTTGAGTGAGCAACATTGAGTGACACAAGGAACGACGCTTAATGGTAGGGCCATCATGGACCTTTAGTCCTGCTGTCGGGCAGACAGTGTACGCGGACTAAATGTGTTTGTAAAAGAGAACCCAGATACTCAAATCAGCAAGAAACTGCATTCTTCGACCAGTAGGCTTGTGTTTCACTTATTGGGATACATAGTTTCGGAAGCTACGACTGAAGATAACTAACTGCTAAATTTTGTGTTGGACCACCTATCTGTTCAACAATACACTCCTAAAGCAACTGCTGAACATAACAGGTTAGCACGTTAACCTAACAAGAACGTACCACACGTGTAAATTGTATATTACAGATTTATTACAGCGCTCAATTATTGATATCACCTGTTGGACTAGCTGATCAAGGTTAGGCGATTAGGCTGCGTGTCTGTGCATTTCCCAACAGCATCTACATTCAAAAGATTACAGCCACAGACAATCTGTATAGTACAAACACCATGGATTACGTTCCATTTGTCTTTCCTACACTTCACTCGTTTCTGGTGTTCAGCCCAGCCGAACACAATATCTACTACTACTTTAGCTTCAGAGTTTAGAACGTCTATTTAGCAGGAAAATTGGAGGACAAAATACCAGGAAAATCTACTCGGGAGCAGACAAGGCCAGACAAACCACAAGTACACGACTGGCGACGAGTCCTATTACAGTACTGAAATGACGCAAGGTCCCCAAAGACCACGGTGAGCCTGTCAAGGATAAAAACAACACACGTACTCATGACACTACACCACACACAAATCCACCATGCCACTTTATGTCGTATACACATACAATCTTATAGACAACCGAATACAATTACGACAATGAAGCCAAGACCGACCAAAACGGGACACACACACACACACACACACACACACCGGACCGACACACCACAGCGGCAGGGGTCAGAATCAATGGCTAACAAATGCTGGGGTAACAGTCGACAAAGGAGGATACTAGTCGCATACCAGCGGAGGGCGGATGCCCAGATGGGTACGTCCAGACTCTTTAGCCACGTGGGCAGCGTAGGCAGCCTTTAGTGTCGGGTAGTCCTTACCGCAGGCGGCCATGCGTTCAAGTCCGCGGAAGTGGCATGGCGCCTCCTTGCTGCATGTCAGGGGGCCCCTCCTCTCTGCCCAAGCTTTCGATCTGCTCGCTCCCTATCCATAATACTGGGAACGGTCGCTGCAAAAAAAATTTTAAAAACGAAATAATGCCTTCCCTTGATTTATTGAATGGCGGGACGGGATACCAGCTGGGCGCCGCGTACATGGATTGGAGCCGGCGCGCCGCGGGAACCTTCTTCACCGTGCGCATTTCGGTCGTAGCCCCATTCGCAGCACGTGTACCCAGTCGAGCCTTTGGATAATTCATCCCGGTGGCGGCAGAGGGGAAAGGCAACTAATAGGAATCGTAATTATATAGTCTAAGCCTCCGCGTCTTGGCGCCGTCGAAGTCTGCTGGGTCTCGCTCGGGGAGGACCGGCGGGGCAGCTTAGAAGGCATTAGTATAAAAATGAAAATGCCAAAATTTACTGAGTACACATTAACCTTAGAAAAATTTATTAGCCGATTTACCCCCACGTTCCGTTCAACCCTTCAACTTTTTCCGCAATGAGAAGAGACAGATGCTTATGTAATCCATATAATGATGTTTTGTAATAATATTACTTAACGAGTTAACTCTAGGATTTCAATCTGTCCTTAGGTGGTAATAAACACCTTCAATACTTGTGCGCCAATTTTATTGTATTTTTCAACCCCAAATGAAAACAATTTTCTTTCAGGTTCTATTTCCCGTTCCTTAAACCCTATCGGGCGGTATGAGAAAAGGGGCACCCACATCTACGAGCGGGGAAGTAAAAATGCCTTCTTCTATTTCAGTTTAATACCGCCTCCTGTTAAATATCATACACGTTTTAGTGTCGGATTATTTGAGAGCTTCGAGTTGGCAAAAGGTTATTTTAAAGATATATAATATAACAAAATACTACAATATACTTATGGAAGTACTATTGGTTTTTTATGTATTACTTCCTGTGGAGAGTTTGTCTTTTTTTCCGGTATCCATATATCTGTTTGGTTTGATAGCTTTGTTTTGGTGTCTGTGCAATGAGATCTAGTCTGTTTTTCTTAAAAAAAAAAGCTTTTTCCTTTCCCCAAGGTTGCCCAATTTTTTTACCCCTCATTTTAAACAACTTTTTTTTCCAACATTTTCTAAAAAACTCAGAAATGCTTCTCGGAACGCCAAATTTTTCAAAAATTTTATTTTTTTGATTGTAAATAGAAATAGCTTTAGAATTAGATTTGCCGCTCAGCTATAACCAACAACCTAACCAAATACACAATATAAAATAATCAAAAAAATATATGTAAAAGCAAAAAAAGAACGAAATAATCTTTTCTGCTATACTGTCTCTTGTTCCAATACCAGCCGAAACGCCACATCGAAATGGGTTTAATATAAGTACCTATGTTCGGAGGAGGTTGTTCCAGGAATTTTTTTTTCCATCCCCTGACATGATACGGATAAACTTCGTTTTTAAAGAGGACTGCGTGTGTCTGTGTGTAAAATGATACATGTTTGGGGATATATAAAATTCTAGGAGAGGAGATCCTTCGGTTTTCATATTGATAGAAAAATTGGAATTGAAATTATCAAATTTTCAACAGACTCGTCGGTATATATTGTATATATAAAATTGTGTGTGAATGGCATTATACAAAATTCCCAGATGCTCGAGCATGAACTAATTACATAATGCCAGACATCAAAGTTTGAAGAGATATAATGATTAGAGTGCCTTTTTTGTCCTCTTCACAACAAAGTAGAAACTTTTATATATTGGGCCACACTTTGTTTCATGTCATCTTGTCCACACCTACTTACTGTGCGCGCGGAGGAAAAAATGGATACAAAATCTTAGGACGAGGACCCGCCACATCACCCCAAAAACTCGCTTCCTATTTAAAGACATAAGAACACAAAGAGACCAAAGCAAGAACAAATAAATTACATTAATAAATAGAACAGAACAAAAGATATCCATAAAATACAAAGCAAAGTGAGCCACCACAGGAAAGGTGGGCACGGGGGAAAAACTTTCTCCTCACTCCCTTCACTCTTAGGAAATAACAAAGAGAAGGGAGAAGTGCCGGAGAGAAAAAACTTGTTTCCAGATGAATGTCTATATCTCTTGCCATGCTTTGCTGCAAGAGGAGACAAAAAGTTCATCAAACTCATAGAAAACACGAACTCTCCTATCGGGGTTTATGTAATTAGTCTGTATTGGGTGGATTCATCCTCAGGTGTTGTCTGGTGTCTGTGTGTGGTCAATCTCGCCTCCCATTGCTTAAGTCGTGGGTCATGCTGGGGGGTAAAAAAACCCCAATCAAGGCTGAGCATACTCACTGCTCACTTGACGGGGAGAAATAATACCTATCAATGGGTGACATAGGATATGTTCGCAGATCCTACAGCAACATACCTTTTCAGGCCAACCAGCCAATACAGATGCTAAGTTTTTCCTATCCTGTCAGGTAAAACCTTTCATTGTCATGTTCATAGGGCACTAAGGCGCACCCGTGCTGCTGCTTTGTGGCTACCCTGCTGACGCCTCCGGCTATTGTGTGCCCGGCAGCGTACAGACAGTGCTATAACATATGCAAAAATAGCCTCATCATCCATCACCCATGTACATCGTATAGAATTTGTGACTCACCGGGAATGCTGTGTATGAGCCGTGTATAGTTCTGCAGCTATGTAACTGGCACATGGTTGAACTGTGTAAACACATTTAGGTCCACACACCAGTGTAATACTTGGGACAACACACCACACACACACACACACACACACACACACACACACCCACACACACACACAAGAGTGACTGATTTTCTGCTTTGTCTCCACTGTTGAACGGGGTCAGTTTCAGATCACATTAAAGTTCATACCATGGAAGCTGCTACATGAGCTGAGACCTGTGTGGACATCATAAAGACTTTGTTAGTTCTGATCGTGAGTGACTATTGTTGTTGCGTCTTGTAGCTTTTCGTTTAAACTAATTGGTTAAGTTTCTATGTGTGTTATTTCAGAACCAAGACTTCGCACAGCATACCTCTTTATAATCACAAGGGCATCTGTTTAGACACCCTCATTAATGTTCCGATTTCATTCAATGCCTTGTCATCCTTTCGATAGTGGTTAGTCTGGTTTCCCACTTGTTAGAGCACTCTGGGATGGAGATGTTTTCTAAAAAGTCATTTAAAAAGCTTTTTATTGAATAGCTAGTATGAAAAGGACATTGAATTCGTTTGCGCCGATGTCAGAGACCTAGCCAAAGTGACCAAGATTACCCGGTGATGTTCTTTACGCGCTGCGATGTGCTGTGATAAAACTCATCAGAGCCGTGAGCTAGTTTGTAGATGGGGTGCCATGCGGGGCTTACATACACAAGTGAAAAGTGTGTAATTATCAAGTTCTATGTGCAACTGAGTCGAGCTGGTAGACCATTACATGTTTCGTTACTCGTGTGCACAGTGCATGCCAACCCACAATCAGCTCAACACGTCTATGGAATTGGTGATTCTGTATGGCTCCGCCACTCTCCAGCGTCCTGTTCCTTTGCCAGTCCTGTCTATGCTCCACTGAGGTTGACATGCATCTTTATGGACTCGTGTCTCTCTCTGGATTTGTGTTGCATTTTCATTGTTGTGCCGCCCTTTCCCGGATTCGTTTGCCTAACGCGACTGATTACTCAGTTTGACCCCGTGTGTCTGTCCAATA
>NW_019197800.1:0-107 GCF_002260705.1 Seriola dumerili
TTACAGCAGCATCAGTATTTTCTTTCGAACAAGTTTCTGTCTGAGGAAGGAGGCAGATATTTTTGTACCACCAGTCGGTCAAAGGCTGTTAAGGCAGACTTACCAGT
>NW_019197801.1:0-109 GCF_002260705.1 Seriola dumerili
CTTACTATACTATGACGCTTTTTGACATTTTTGTGCCTTCCTATAGTATGACATTTTTGTGCCTTACTAGACTATGGTGATTTTATGCCTTAGTATTCTATGACATTTT
>NW_019197802.1:0-105 GCF_002260705.1 Seriola dumerili
ACAACCAGGAAACATCTTTGAAATAAACAAAGTAAAACCACCTGACTTCAGCTGTGTCTGTGTGAACAAGATGGAGAAGCTCATGATACTGCTGCTCTTCTGCCA
>NW_019197803.1:0-100 GCF_002260705.1 Seriola dumerili
TATGCCTTTCTATACTATGGTATTTTTATGGCTTATTATGCGATGACTTTGGGGCAGAGTGGCATGTTGGTGCAATGGTTAAAAATGTTACCTTTCAGTT
>NW_019197804.1:0-157 GCF_002260705.1 Seriola dumerili
CCTAAGCACTTTTCCTTGACCTCGATGGAAAAGTGGTTAGAAATAAAATAGATGCTGTGTTGTTTCTACATTCATGTGGGTCTGCCGTGGTGAAACTACAATCAAAGTGCATCGTTTTAAATGTTGGTGCAGCAAGGAATTGTGGGACGGCATTTTC
>NW_019197805.1:0-113 GCF_002260705.1 Seriola dumerili
AAAAATTACAGTATAATAAGGCATAACAATGACATAGTACAGTAAATCATAAAAAGTCCTAAAAATGACATAGAATAGTAAATCATAAAAATGTCATAAAAACAACATAGTAT
>NW_019197806.1:0-307 GCF_002260705.1 Seriola dumerili
GAGAGCACATGCACGCAGCTGAGACCACATTCTGTGCTCCACTACAAAGTTGGGTCCCAGTAACAGAGATTAGACAGCAGTCCACGTGCCCCCCCCCCCATCCCCAAATCCAGAATAACCCGTCCTGCCTGCAGGGGCAGCACTGACCCAGCCAGCCAATCAAAGGCCAGAGTTCCACCAGCATAAAAACAACTGTTACCAGCCGCTCTTTTCATAACCAGTGATCCGAGACCTGTTAGCGGCCATGTAAGAGACACACGCACACACTCATGCATACACACACACACGCGCGCGCACACACACACAC
>NW_019197807.1:0-148 GCF_002260705.1 Seriola dumerili
GCAGGAAAAAAGGAGGGGGAAAAAAAAGAGACCACCATTTTTGTTTAGTTTACTTCAGTATTTGTATTGCTTTTGCTGTGGCTGTGATTTGTTTTTATTTCTCTGTCAGTGCTGTATTAACACTGAATGCTATTTGTGTTGTAACAAA
>NW_019197808.1:0-126 GCF_002260705.1 Seriola dumerili
GATGTGTGGTTATAATTAGATTTTCACTGGAAATGTTTGGTTTTAATCGGTCTGTATGTGTTGTC
The DNA here is from genome assembly GCF_002260705.1 of Seriola dumerili. Taxonomy (NCBI): domain Eukaryota; kingdom Metazoa; phylum Chordata; class Actinopteri; order Carangiformes; family Carangidae; genus Seriola; species Seriola dumerili. The sequence goes on from NW_019197808.1 coordinate 66, forward strand.
TGCATTTTGCAGGTTAGTGAACACAAGACTAGCCGTGACTACGGAATGGCTCAAATTTATT
>NW_019197809.1:0-123 GCF_002260705.1 Seriola dumerili
CCCCTGCTTCGTCCGACGACTGGGCAGTTGAAAGTGGGGAAACAAAGGCAATGCACTGGCCGACGCTCATCGTCCGTAATTCTCAGTTCCAAACGAACTCTTCTCCCATAAAAGGTTGTTTGT
>NW_019197810.1:0-131 GCF_002260705.1 Seriola dumerili
CTGGTGCACAAACAGATTTCTCCCTGAAAGCAGAAAACATGGAGAGAAGATGTTCATGCTGATGGATCACGACATTGTCTCCGTGCATTTGTCTCATGATAAGATGGGCTTTGATCTCCCCCGTGTGGACA
>NW_019197811.1:0-155 GCF_002260705.1 Seriola dumerili
AACTCACTTCCAGAGCCTAAGGAATGCACAGTGAACACATGATTTTTTTTAGTAGAAGTAAAACTCCCAGAGTCCAAAAATATGACTCATTGTTGTAATGAACAAACCAGGGGGATTTTTTTTTACCCTTTAACTTACTCTCAGTAACATATGTA
>NW_019197812.1:0-122 GCF_002260705.1 Seriola dumerili
ACTGGGGATTGAACCAACTACCTCCTGCTTGGGAGGCCATGGCTTTAACCACTGTACTACCATGCTGGCCACTGAAGAAACAGACTATAGTCGTACAGAAAAATAATAATGTCTAGTAACGT
>NW_019197813.1:0-152 GCF_002260705.1 Seriola dumerili
TCAGTTTCTCATAAACCGTGTTTTTTGTTTTGGTTTTTTGGGTGGGGGGGGGGTTTTCTTAGCAAAAACGTTTTTATAAACCCAATGTACGCTATTTGTCCAGTACCAAATAACGGACAATGTTAACAACGAACTGCTAACAGCAACTAGCA
>NW_019197814.1:0-106 GCF_002260705.1 Seriola dumerili
TGGGCAATTCACAATAGCTGCATTTTCACTTTCAAAGTTAGAAATGTGTCTCAGTGCCCCCCACCCCCCACCCCCCCCAAAACCATTGCACATGCAGACAACACAA
>NW_019197815.1:0-129 GCF_002260705.1 Seriola dumerili
CTCTGAGCTGCAGGTGATCCTGTTTTCTACCTGCCAGATGTCGACTCTACGAACTGGAGCTGCAAAGAAACAAAAGGGTTTTGCTTCATATAGAGTTTCTTCTGAACATGTGCGATAACAGTGACTGTG
>NW_019197816.1:0-101 GCF_002260705.1 Seriola dumerili
TGTGCTCTCTTTAGCTGGTGGTTTGCCAATAAAGAAAAAATTGCGACTCATTTTTTCCTCCATTGTGATTTTATCGTTCGATTAGCTATCAATGCTACAGC
>NW_019197817.1:0-109 GCF_002260705.1 Seriola dumerili
CCCTCAAACAAGCCATGTCATCGGACCAATGGCGCTGCTCTGACATTTACCGCGATACACCCTTTATGTTGGAGGACAGGGACCCATCATTTGTTGCTTTGGCGCTGTA
>NW_019197818.1:0-110 GCF_002260705.1 Seriola dumerili
CAGTTCAAGGTGGAAACACTCAATCATGGTGTTGATGATGATTTTATCATCATGTGTCTGTATGATATAACAACATCATATGGACATTAACAAGGTTAAACACTGGATTT
>NW_019197819.1:0-100 GCF_002260705.1 Seriola dumerili
AAGGTAAGTTGCACTGCTACAGACCAGGCTGAAATGTGGTTGTATGTAACTTACAGGATGGTGTGTTGGAAGTGAAAAAAATATTTGAAAAAAAAAAAAA
>NW_019197820.1:0-151 GCF_002260705.1 Seriola dumerili
TCCCGTGTGTACGTCTGGAAAATAGGACGAATACGAAGTTTTAACAGACTGTATTGTCACATTATGTGAGTGTGGACAAATAAGGTCAAAGTGTTGGGTTGAGCGTCCTGATCGCAAACAGCAGTCTATTAGGCGTAATACAATGTTTAAA
>NW_019197821.1:0-123 GCF_002260705.1 Seriola dumerili
AAAAAAAAAAAAAAAATTTCATGGAAAAAGTTCACACAGCTGTGATGTAGGTTTGTCACTTTTCATTTGTTAGAAATGCTCATTAATAAATTATGAAAAATATATTAAGGAAAATAAACTTTT
>NW_019197822.1:0-120 GCF_002260705.1 Seriola dumerili
CACCACACCCTAAACCCCAGAGAGAGAGACACACACACATATATTTAACAGATTTAACCATTTCATATCTTATAATAAATCCATTTAACATTCACACACATAAACATAAGCTGCATAATG
>NW_019197823.1:0-304 GCF_002260705.1 Seriola dumerili
TGCACTGCACCACTGCAGAGGTAATTCATACTGCGTTGTTCAGTAACCTCTCTCACCATGGCTTTACAGAAGACATTTTAAAGGGACGGCTTATTTGTCTTGAATGAGATGGTGCCTCAGTCGTGCTCAGAAGTACATGAGGTGGGACAACCAGAGCCGTCGACCAGTTCCCCAGTATTTTCATCTGACCTGAAACTGAGCGCAAGAGATGCTTTTCTTTGATTTACTGCGCAGCCTCTATCATGCTTATGCTACAAGCCGAAAACAGAAAACAGCATGTTGTGAGACACAGTGTCAAAACACA
>NW_019197824.1:0-500 GCF_002260705.1 Seriola dumerili
ACAAAGCAAACAGGACTGAAATGTTGAAATAAGATGACAGATAGAAATGTACAAGTAGAAAGAGTTGAGCCATTAAAACATTAATAAAAGATATAAGCATCTGAGTAAAGGGCCAGAGTCAATTATATTCAGACATCAGTAGGTTATATAGAGTTTTGACTTTTTATACATTTGTTAAGTAGAGAAAATTCATATTTTAGTGCAGTGAGCAGTTTTGAAATGACATTTATGTAGAGATTGTTATGATGATGATAATCATGATATGCTTGTTCTTCACGATGACTCCTAACTGGATTTAAAAGAGGGGAAATCTATATTCAAGGATTTCCATCAGATCTGGATGGTGTCGTAAACATAAAACAGCTGCTCTGATGTTTCTTCATTTATGTGGCTCTGCTGTGGTGAAACTACAATCCTGCATTGTTTTAAATGTTGCAGCACCAAGGAATTGTGGGACGGCATGTCTCCTTTCCTTTCCTTTCCTTTCCTTTCCTTTCCTT
>NW_019197825.1:0-1118 GCF_002260705.1 Seriola dumerili
GCACACCTGGATTTGGGCAGTTTATCCCATTCTTCCTGCAGATCCTCTCAGGCTCCGTCACTCTGGATGAGAAGCGTCTGTGATCGGACATCTTCAGGTCTCTCCACAGATATTCTGTGTGGTTTCATGGACAGTCAGAGACGTTCCCACTTTGCCACTCTAGTGTTGTCTTGGCTGCTTCAGGTCATTGAGAGGTCGTCCCGGTCTCAGGTCATCTGCACTCTGGAGCGCCTCTCTGTGTTTGACTGCCTTCATCCTTCCTTCATTTCTGAACAGTCTCCCTGTCCCTGCCGCTGATGCTGCATGTCACCATCATGCTTCACTGTAGGGATGGCATTAGCCAGCTGATGAGCAGCGCCTGGTGTTTCCAGACACAGTGTTTGGACTTCTGCCCAGAGAGTTCAATTGTTGTCTCATCAGAACAGAGAATCATTTTCCTCCTGCTCTTAGTCCCTTAAATGTGGTTTGGTAAACTCCAGCAGGCTTTCATATGAGTGTTACTCAAAGTGGCTTCTGTCTAACCTCTCTACCATGAAGGCCTGAGTGACGGAGAGCTGCTGAGACGGTCGTCCATCTCTGCAGAGGACTTCTGAAACTCTGTTAGAGTGGCCACCGGGCTCTTGGTCTCCTCCCTCACCAAAGCCCTTCTTACCTGGTTATTCAGTTTGGCTGGGCGACCGACTCTAGAAAGAGTGTGGGTGGTTCCAGACTTCTTCCATTTGTCAGTTATTGAGGCCACTGTTCTCCTGGGACACTCAAAGCTTCAGAATTGGTTTTATAGCCTTGTCCAGGTCTGTGCTTCGAGGTCCACAGAGAGTTCCTTGGACTTCCTGGTTTGGTTTCTGTCCTGGCATACAGTGTGAATTGTAGGATCTTATATACACAAGTGTCTACCTTTCTAAACTAAGTCCAATCGCTTCAGTTTACCACAGATGGACTCCAATCACGTTCTCCTTCATCTCAAGGATAATTAAAACAAACAGGACACAGTTTGGAGCCACAGCAAAAGCTCTGAATACTTTTGTAAATGAGAGAGTTCAGTTTCTTAAAACATGGGGGATTGGTTGTAGATTGATGGTCAAAGATGTCAATTCTATCCATTTACAATTAAATCTACA
>NW_019197826.1:0-170 GCF_002260705.1 Seriola dumerili
AAAAAAAAAACCCAGTAAGGTTAACAATTAATGTGGTAACAGTATAGTGCAATACAGCACTTATCTTTTTATAAGTTAACAGTAAAAGGCTGTATAATACAGTGATATTTAGAAAATACAAACTGTACAAGTAAAAAGAAGTTGAATAGATTTATTTAAGTCTGTTATAT
>NW_019197827.1:0-118 GCF_002260705.1 Seriola dumerili
GCCTGTTCTATCTGTGCTCAGAATAAGACTTCTCGACAATGACCACATGGGCTGCTTCGCCCTCTTCCTGTATCACGATGACCCTGGTCCCATTTATCTTTGGACTTTGTCACTGGTT
>NW_019197828.1:0-119 GCF_002260705.1 Seriola dumerili
TTAAGTTTAGTTATTCCTCTGCCTCCTTTAGTAATAATGTTACATGGAATGAAAGGAGTTGGAAGCATTCCTCCTCTTCCTTGCAGTTCCCGAATAGCTGGGAAACCAGAGCGGCTCGG
>NW_019197829.1:0-102 GCF_002260705.1 Seriola dumerili
GCTAGGGGCTAACATGCAGAACCAAAATGACATCAAACATGATGACACAATCAAATAATCACATGATACTAATATTCATTATCAATGATTATTCATCACACA
>NW_019197830.1:0-200 GCF_002260705.1 Seriola dumerili
AGTCTCTTAATAAGACAGTAAAGTCTGTCAGTTGCCTGTAAATACATGGAACCAGCAAAAGTAAAGTCTCTTTGATTTAGAAGAAGTTTGCAGGCTAATAAAAACCCACATATGCCATGGGTCAAAGAGCTGCTGGTTGATGCTGCTTCAGGCAGTGACGTGTTTTAGTTTAAATGTATAGAAACTAGAAAACAGACACT
>NW_019197831.1:0-157 GCF_002260705.1 Seriola dumerili
TGCTTCCTGTAATGTGGTATCTTCTGTGTAGAGGATCTTATGCTGCCATCACACCACTGCCGGTAGATGTTCTGTCCATGCAATTGCCTTAATGTCACTGGCAGTCTTTCATCTGCAGTTCCAATCAATGCCATTCAAAACTCCACATGGTCTGGCA
>NW_019197832.1:0-132 GCF_002260705.1 Seriola dumerili
ATAAGCTGTATTCAAAACTAATGACCCTCTCAACGGTGTTCCTAGGTAGAAAAAAACCACAAATCTCCATATGCATAGCATTCTACAAATATACTCAATAGTGTTTCCTTATTTTCAAATTAGACATCGATT
>NW_019197833.1:0-113 GCF_002260705.1 Seriola dumerili
TGGGATTCCTCATATCGCTGCAACAGCTGATGACGTAAATGTAAAAAAAAAAAACTCCAGGCCCCAGTTTTCAGTTTTTTTTTTAATGACTGTTTGTGCCTCTGTGACTTTGG
>NW_019197834.1:0-304 GCF_002260705.1 Seriola dumerili
TCTTTAAAACGAGCCCAGTTTGTGTCTAAATGTCTGTTTTTCCACCTTTAAAAGCCTTTTCACTGCAGCGACACAGGTTAGCACACTTACTTCTAACGGTTTACTGCCGTAAAGTGAAACGCAAATGTTTTTATGTCGTAAATCCCTGGTAAAGATTCTCAGGTACGTTGAAAAAACGAACGTCTGAGCTTTCAAATGAGGTGTCACGTGTGTGTATTAACGTTTGTGGTCGATATGAAAATATATATTATATTTATTTAGTCAGTTTACATGTAAATCTCGGGTCGCATGCAACCTCCGCGCT
>NW_019197835.1:0-3710 GCF_002260705.1 Seriola dumerili
GTCCATTCTCTCCAGGGTACAAACAGAATTTGTGCTTACTACTGATGTGCCTCCAGGACTCACTGGAATCACAGCAGGACGTCGTCACAGCTGCTGTTGAAGCTTTTATCCAGAAGAGGTCAGTGTCACTCTGTGATGTAGTTGTAGTTGTCACCAATCTTGTTTTCTTATAGTGCAAATAAGCAGGATCAAAAATGAATGCTTCATAATCAAATGACAGTAATAGATCTGAATACAATTAAATAAAAACACCTCAGTAAAACGTGAATCCATGAGACACTCCAGATGACTCTACTGACATCTGATAATATTTGACACAAGAGCAGAGTCTCACAAACGTTTCAGTTTCCTTCATGCTGAGAGAGATGTGTGCAGATACCCAGACTAACACAAGGTCAGACTCTAATCAGTGTGAAGTCACGTGTGAAGAAACACCAGCTTAGACACCAACACACGGACGGGACTAACAGTGAATGATTTAAAGTTTTCTTAAAATTGTTTTAGTACTATACACTGTAATTATTCATGTTGCAGCGTCTGTACCTTATGAGTTTGCTCATCTGACGAACCATAATATTACAACATGATAAATTCTTCTTTCCCGTGGATCAAGGGTGGATCAACAGGACATGAGCAACAGGAACAGAGTCAAAGTGTCCTTGTCCTTCATTAATCAGCTGTTTGACAAACAACAGCTCCCAAACACAGACATAAAGATCTTGTTCTCCTGCGTTCCCACCGTGCCGATAGCCATACTTCATATTATTTCAGCCTCCATCTTTTTGAATTAGCTGGGGTTTTTTTATTCATTTATTTATTTAAATCTCCACGAGGTTCCAGTGAAGAAGAAACACCAAAAGGAAGACCATGCTTTCTTGAGATACCGGGGAATGCACAGTTTGTGTGCTCACTGCAGCACATGAATGTCATTTAATCCTCCATTTGTCTCTGGCTCTGTTTGTGTAATTTCCACTTCTTATCCATTTGACATGACGGAGTCCCCAGCTCCTCCTTCATTTCCATATTCCCTTTGTTCTAACGGATTTCCTTCATATTTGCTCCTGCAAAACTAAAATGAACAGGATTCAGTAGTGAAACACATCAAGCTCAAACTCTCCCATCTGTTCTTCTTCATTATAAACAACTTTTGCAGTGGACGATAAACTACCACAGCCAACATGAAGACATTTGGTTTTTAGTGAGGTTTTTATCTTACTTTATTTTATCCTGATTTTATTGATTCACTTTTTGCAGTATAATCGTGCATGACGTGATGCTTTGCTGCGACTTCAGAAACCTGACACCTGAATGGAGAAACTTCTGAACTTTATCATCACAACAGAGTCTGCTGACGTTGCAGTGACGGCAGTTAATGTCGAGCAGGATTTTAATGGATTACGGCGTGCGACGCACTGCAACATGATCGACTTGTCATGACCACAGCTGATTTGGCTGTAACTATTCTCCTTTAGTGCTGCGAGGTTATTGTTATTTTTCCAAACAGAACATACAGTACACTTACTTTAAAGGCTCTGCAGGGTCTGATTCTTTACTCTCCTTTCCTTGACTTTTTCCTTTCTGAGCCCAGAAATTATAATCATTAGTACATTATTACAGATGTTATCATTAATACAAATAACAGACACAAATTACATTAATAGCTGAAAGCATTATTATCAGTAGTAGTAGTAGTATTACTTACCTTTTTAAATATTTTACAAATGTGCTTTTTATATTTCCAGTAGAGTGCCACTGATATTATTATTATGATAAGAAAAACAACTCCAACTGTAATTGCTCCAACATTTGAAGGACCTGAAACAGAAAGAGAGAGAGATAAAAGAGAGTGTAACAAAAAATATGTAAAGTGCAAAAATTGTATTTCATTATTCATTAGCAGTCAGGTTCCTTAATCTATGTAGTTAATTACAACCGGCTAAAATGTTGAAATGTACGTGTTTTTGTAAATCTTTCTCTCTGTGATTACTCACTCACAGCTGTTAGTTATTCATATTTTCGTAAGTTTTGGTTTTAGTGGTGCAAGTGGTTTTTTCAAATATAAGTAAAGTTTACTTATTAGAGTCTTAAACATGTTGATATAATCTGTGCTGCAGACAATAATGCAGGGCAGTCCATTTACCACTCTATTTCATTAACACAGTGTTTAGCCTATTATCACTGATCCAGAAGGCCCTGTTCGTATCTTCAGTAACCATGACGACCAAGGTCTTATAGATAAGGATGCAGGGAAAAAGAATGACTTGGAGAAAACTGCCCACATCCAGTCCCAGACAAGGATGACTGGAGTGGGACAAAGGGCATGACACACGGAGCAGTAGGTAGGCGAGACGTGTGACTATGTTCATGCTGACATTGTGCTGCTCATCATTTTCCTCCTTGGCGCGTCAAGCTTTCAATGAATACTTCTGCCTCAGACATCTGAGTCTGGAATCTACTGGCAGTGACAGTGGCAAGTGCTTCATGCAGCCTCACCTGGACTCTGTATCCTCAGAAAGGTGTTGGTTATCAGTGTCTCCTCAGCATCACTCAGTTCACAGGTGTATATTCCCTCATGATGTGGAGATAAGTCCTGCAGCATGAGGCTGCCTGACTCTGACACACCTTTCACCTGCTGCCTCCAGCCCTCTGAGACTGAGGAGGAGACGTCAGCTCTGGTCTGGGTCAGGACGATCTGACTGTGGCTGTATTTCCACACGAGGCCTGTTAGAGGTTCGGTGTTTGAGGCAGTGCAGGGGATCGTTGTTTCAGTGTGTGAAATATTGACGGAAGCTGAAATAAATAAAAAGAAGGGATAACATAATATTTAGCTGCAGCTCCGGCTCCAGATTCAAATAAGAAATTCTGAACATTTTCTTTTATCAGAATAACTGATCTAGAGGACGGTGTATCCTTGTCATGATGAATAAAGTCCCAGAGTGAGTTCTTACTTGTTTTAAACAAAGTGGCTCTCCTCTTGTTTCTGCGAGTGCTGATGCTGCAGCTGTAGCTCAGATCAGAGTCGCTGTCTGAAACTGTCAGAGAGCTACTGATGTTGTAGAGCAGCTGCTCAGTCTCCTGGACTTCAGCTTGGCTCTTGAAGGTCACAGTGGATGGAGGGCTGGTGGACCAGGTGAGCTCAGGTTCAGGGTAGATCCCCTCTGAGCTGCAGGTGATCCTGTTTCCCACCTGCTGGAGGTCGACTTTACCAACTGGAGCTGCAAAGAAAGAGGAACTTTGATATGAATTTTACAACACATTTGTAATTGTTAATTTTTAAATGCATTGCACTAACACAAACACTGACAAATGATGTTCTGTGTGTTTCTCACCGTCCACTGTCAGGTTGGTAAATGATTCATTCCTTCCTCTGTTGGTGCCTGTGTAGCACTTGTATCTCCCCTGGTCCTGAACCTGCAGCCCTGTCAGCTGGAGTGAGGCGTTTCCTCCTGGGATCTGGTCCTTGAACACTGACGTCCTGCCGCTGAAGCGCTGGTCCTGTTGTGTGAGCTGGTCTTTGTTGTAGTAGAAGGAGTGGACAGGACTGTTTCCTGCTGTCACCTGATTCCAGTGGATGATCACATCAGTGTCGCCCTGGAAGCTGCACGGTAAGATGCAGCTCTCCATGAAAACACAGAACACCTCAGAGTCTGCAACAGAACAGCAAATTGTTAATCAAAAAACATACTCAGATTTAGTTGTTGTATAATGTT
>NW_019197836.1:0-134 GCF_002260705.1 Seriola dumerili
CTGAAATCTCATTGTCTTTGTTTCACTCACATTCAGTGCACTCATGTGTAACCAAACCAGCGACGAACATATTACTGACCTTATATGTTCTGACGACTGTGCATAGTGGCTATGTTTGTGTAAAAGGGTCAGCA
>NW_019197837.1:0-104 GCF_002260705.1 Seriola dumerili
TGTTATTATCTGAGGCGTCTTGCTTTAGCGTGACACCTCAGATAATAACAGGCAGAAGAAAGGCAAAACTCTTTAGCAATTGATTAAAAGCTGCATTAATTGAG
>NW_019197838.1:0-105 GCF_002260705.1 Seriola dumerili
TGAGGTTTCTGCCTCTTAAAAGGAAGTCTTTCCTTGCCATTATCGCCTAGTGCTTTGTCTTGGTGGGACCTGCCCTATTTGGAAAGTGCCTTGAGATAACTTGTA
>NW_019197839.1:0-160 GCF_002260705.1 Seriola dumerili
GCTAAAACAGGCTAAAAGTCTCTGCAGAGGCGAAGGAACCGCAGAGGTGGGTGATAATTCTCTGTGGCTTCATCACCACAAGCGACCATTTACACATTACTCATAGACATTTGATTAAATCTCTGTTCCACTCAAGGGGAAATTTATTCTACTTTATCAA
>NW_019197840.1:0-106 GCF_002260705.1 Seriola dumerili
CACACCTGCTCTATGTACTGCTCACAGTTGCAAAGCCTCACAAAGAACACCAGTGATTCAACACATGCAAGAGGCAACCGTTCCCATTCCTCATTTGGCCACGCCT
>NW_019197841.1:0-101 GCF_002260705.1 Seriola dumerili
ACAGTTCTGCTTCTAGAATGATCCGTGTGTCTGTTGATCTTCAATTGGGAAATTTGTAACATGCTTCAGCCACTGTAAAAGCACTTTTTAAAACTCCTCCA
>NW_019197842.1:0-139 GCF_002260705.1 Seriola dumerili
TTTTTTGGCATTTATATGGCTAATTATATTATTTTGTCTAATGCCTGGCCATACTATGACCATTTTATGAACTGTTATGCCTTAATATACAATGATTTACTTTTGACATTTTATGCCATACTATACTATGTCGTTTTTT
>NW_019197843.1:0-116 GCF_002260705.1 Seriola dumerili
CCCTCAATATTACTCCTGACAATCACAACAGGAAAGTTTTGCTCAAGCAACAACCTCCAAGAATGAAAAACAAAGGGAATGCAGAAGTGCTAAAATCAGCAGTTCCTCTAATGACC
>NW_019197844.1:0-102 GCF_002260705.1 Seriola dumerili
TCAAATTCTTTCTGTTACTAAAAATCTAAAAGCAAAAGCTTCGATAATTACATTTAAAAAAAAAAATACATAAAATAATAATTCAAAAAAATCATTAAATGT
>NW_019197845.1:0-117 GCF_002260705.1 Seriola dumerili
GTGGTTTTAAGGATTTAATTTATTAGTTTAATGGTTTAAAATGGTTCAAATTTTTGTGCCCCCCACTAATCCAGTACCGTTGCACAAGTTTGCCCTGAAAACAGTGCTTGAGGAAAG
>NW_019197846.1:0-139 GCF_002260705.1 Seriola dumerili
TCAATTTCTGGAAAAATAACAGACTGTGGTTAATGTCTCTCTGTTAAGGGCTGAAACCAGCTGACACTAGGCAGAATACAAATATGATGCAGCCCAGCCGTATACGAGGTTTTGACTTAGTCTTGTTTCATATAAAGTT
>NW_019197847.1:0-155 GCF_002260705.1 Seriola dumerili
CCATGTTCTTTCTCGACAGTCGCCTTTTTAAATAACGCCGCTGGAATTAAAAGATCTCGAGCCACTGAATCAGCATCCAAAGGAAAACAAATGTGTAATATGAATAGAATAATCACAAGTGAAAACACCGAAGTCAGCGCTCTACACTCGTCATC
>NW_019197848.1:0-141 GCF_002260705.1 Seriola dumerili
AACCTCACCCATGGCAGAAGAGCCCTAAGACCACAGACAGAATTCCCACAGGACTGCACTGTGCTCTTCAGTAGATAAATGCTAATAAAGCGTACTAAAATACTAAAGTGTTAGAAAGCTAAATGTAAGCACACTTTAAAC
>NW_019197849.1:0-115 GCF_002260705.1 Seriola dumerili
GCGACTGCTACCAAATGAAAATGGTCAAAACTAATACTATTTTGAATTTTTTAAATGAAAAAAAATGTTTACAAAAAAAAAAAAAAGCCAAGGATGGAATAGAACATTAAAATCT
>NW_019197850.1:0-145 GCF_002260705.1 Seriola dumerili
ATTTAAAAATAGAATATTTTCTTTTTTTTCCTTTTTTTTTTTTTAAATTTCATCTTTTTAACAAAATTTTTTTGGTTTGTAATTGATTTGTCAGCACACTTGCAAGACCTTGTATATAACTAGTTAAAAAAAATAAAAAATAATG
>NW_019197851.1:0-148 GCF_002260705.1 Seriola dumerili
CTGCTAGCAAAGACAACAAGGTCAGTAACACTTGTATTTTAATATCCATGTTGCTTTCAGTTCTGGTACTCAAGGCTGATAAGGTGTCTACCTCATCCTTTCCAAAGGTCTCTGTTTCTGTCCGTCCAGATACAACACAACCCCAGAG
>NW_019197852.1:0-141 GCF_002260705.1 Seriola dumerili
TAAATCTGAAATCAATTCCAACTCCTTCTCATACTGAGAAATGATTCTCTGAACAAAAAAAAAAAAATTAAATAAATAAAGAAAAAAAATATTTTGACAAATAAAATCATACTGTTATTGCAAAGCGCCTCTTTGTTTGTG
>NW_019197853.1:0-133 GCF_002260705.1 Seriola dumerili
GACATATCAAAGGGAAACTTAGCAAAGGAACCTTTTTTTTAGTATTAGTATTATATATTAGTATTATATTTTAGGATGCATTTTTTTTAAATTAAAAAATAAAACTTACCATCTATAAAATGGCATAAAATAG
>NW_019197854.1:0-102 GCF_002260705.1 Seriola dumerili
ATATCATTAATTTGCTGAAGAGATAAAGTCAAAAGCTTTTAAGAATTCTCTTTTTTTTAAATTAATTAATTAATTTTATATATTTATTTATCACTTTTCACA
>NW_019197855.1:0-545 GCF_002260705.1 Seriola dumerili
AGAAGCCCCTACTAGCCCAGATATGTAATGCAGATGTGTGATGATAATGCCTAATAACAGTCAGATCTTGTGAGCAGGTCCAGGACTACGTGGTTAGAAGAGGGAAAAACAAATTAACCGTCAGACAGTCAGAGCCGGGGCCATATTGTTCTCAGGTTGTCTGTCTGTCACATTTTCATGGACATGATATCTCAGTAACACCTCGGCAGAACTTTTTCCAATTTGGCAAAAACATTCACTCGGACTCAAGGACAAACTGATTAGACTTCGGTGGTCAAAAAAGAAACAGGAAAAGAAATGAAATGCATCTTTTCCTCTAGATTGAACCATTCGGACTGTACTAATATTTAAAGAGTTTAATGAGTCACATTATCCCCAGCTTTTGCCAAATGTCTAGAAAAGAAGATGAGGTAAGAAGTGAGAGTGAAAATGGCTTTATGGTCAATTGCAGTCCAATCAGCTCTTGGTCCAGACCATGGTTATCTGTCACCTCGACAACTGCAGTGCTCCACTGTGTTCCTCTAATGAATGTGGTCTGGTATCAA
>NW_019197856.1:0-159 GCF_002260705.1 Seriola dumerili
TTCTAATTATCAAAGAGAAATGTAAAAATAATTCAGATTCAGCTTCTTATTTTTGCACTGATCATCACTTTCACTAAAATTAACTTAACTAAAATCACCACCTCGTGATTGTTTGCCCCCACAGAAGTGTTTTTGCAGAACATTATGATGTCACAGTGA
>NW_019197857.1:0-442 GCF_002260705.1 Seriola dumerili
TGGTTGTAACAGAACTAGTGCTGGGCTTTTCTGTAGTTGTTACTGACGTTGTGGAGGACCTTTCTGTTGTAGTTGTTGGTGAAGATGTAACTGTGGTTGAAGGCCCACAAATGTTAATGCAACATTTGACTCGTATTTCATAGTCGAGACAAATAGGAGATGTATCTTGATCTTTGTTATGACAGATTAGTCCATTTGTTGGATTGCATGTTACTTTTTGTTCCAAGTTTTTCAAAGGTATATCTTTGTATTCTTTTGCTCTACATTCAATTTCCAGAGGTTTACTGCAAACATTTAGATCTGGATCAGTAATTTTGTCTATGGTTTCATAATCTCCACCATTGTCAGGGTAATCATTGTTTATCCAGTCTGACCACTTACAACGAAAGCAGTCAGTGGTTGTTTTGCTGGTTGGTGTTTCTGTGATTGTGGTTGTTGTGGG
>NW_019197858.1:0-121 GCF_002260705.1 Seriola dumerili
TTACCCCTTTGGATCTGCCTTCTGAGCTGGAGGCCCTCATTGCTCTGGCATCCCGGATTGACAAAAGATTGCTCCAACGAGAAAAGATGAGGCCTCATCCTGTCTCTCCTCACCAGGGATT
>NW_019197859.1:0-157 GCF_002260705.1 Seriola dumerili
CAAAAAATTTCATAGTATAATAAGGCATAAAAATGTTATACTATGACAAGTCGCCAAAAGTTATACTATAGTAAGGCATAAAAAAGGTCAAAAATGTCATAGCACAGTAAGGAATAATAATGTCAAAAAATGGCATAGTATAGTAAGGAATAAAAAT
>NW_019197860.1:0-118 GCF_002260705.1 Seriola dumerili
GAAAACTCTGAAAAATTTCATGATACTGATTCAGTAACTCGTGCAGTTGTGATTGAGAGAATATTTTTTGTTTTTTTCCAATATTGATTTTATGGAAGAGACACTTTGTGAAGATCCA
>NW_019197861.1:0-227 GCF_002260705.1 Seriola dumerili
ATAAACACAGTGACGCGCATTGGAGGCTGTCCACAGCGGCTGCGGGCCGACCCAGGTACAGAAAACGGACATGTCAGAGAAATGCAGCTGTTCCTGCGTATGAATCATGCGGACCATTATGCGGTAGAAGGAAGCTTCATTTACGGATGCAGTAAATCAAAGGATAGAGTCATGGTCGGGGGTCCTACGTAAACAGAGTGTTCAATTTTGGATGGACATTTTTCAAA
>NW_019197862.1:0-121 GCF_002260705.1 Seriola dumerili
GTGTTGCTGAGGTCAATGGTTGGGGCCTTCCCTCCTTAAACCGTCCATTCCTTCTGTTGGCCTGTTACAGACGTGGCTGTATTTTGTATTTTGGTGTACTGTCACAGTTAAAGACTCACTG
>NW_019197863.1:0-161 GCF_002260705.1 Seriola dumerili
TACATTTTGCTGATAATTATTTGTTCTTTCGATGTAGGACTTTACCTTGTATTTCTACAAGTAAAAGTATTTCTACATTGTTATTTTCGTACTTTTACTTAAGTTGAGGTTTTGCATATACTTCTTCCACCACTGTAGAAATGAATAAAAAAGGCAACAGA
>NW_019197864.1:0-134 GCF_002260705.1 Seriola dumerili
CAATTAATTATAAGGCATACATTTAGCACAGTGGAGCTACAGATGTAACCTATTTTACAGTCTTTATAAGATATATATTTCATAATGTTAATGATATGATATGATATGACATATGCTCTAAGTGAGGAGTGAGT
>NW_019197865.1:0-326 GCF_002260705.1 Seriola dumerili
CATGCACATAACATGCACCAGCACTCTAGGTGTCCACTTGACTTAATGCTGCTCTCTTTACATTTTTTCTGTAATGTTTTTATGCCATGCGTGTATTGTGTCCTGTGTATTAGGCGCCTTTTGTTGTTTTTAAATGTGACCTGCAGTCTGATTTCTGTTGTTATAATATATTGTATTTCACTTCCATCTATGTTGAAGTGTATATTATGGTAGTGACAAATAAAGTTAATTCTGATTTTGATTCTAATAAGAAATTGGTGAGAAAATAATATATAAATGTGTAGAATTTTTGTTTTAATAAAGTTGCATTTTACTATGAGTATTTC
>NW_019197866.1:0-193 GCF_002260705.1 Seriola dumerili
TAAATTACAGGTTATCAATGCACATCTGACCCTGCTTGTTAAAAAATATAATGAGGAGAATACAGAAAGGGCTTTTGCAATGGACTCCTTTGAAATTACTCAGATATGGCAGAGAAAACCCCCCAAAATTAAGGTATTAACAATATTATATTATAACAATATTATGTCATTTATTGTACTAAGAAATAATGCA
>NW_019197867.1:0-105 GCF_002260705.1 Seriola dumerili
ACTGAACTGGACCGTGAACTAACCCAGACTAAGGTTCGTACTGATAAACTGGAACATAAACTGACTTTTTCTGCTGAACGGGGCCATTAGCTAATCTGTGCCTGT
>NW_019197868.1:0-146 GCF_002260705.1 Seriola dumerili
GAGTTTTATGTGAGAGAATGATGAAGTTTCTGTGACAGAAAACTAATGTCAGATGTAAATTAAGCTGCAGAATCGTCTGGTATCTTCATCTGGATCTGATGACCTCTGTCAGAGGAAGGAATTTCTGATGAAGATCATGGTTGAAG
>NW_019197869.1:0-116 GCF_002260705.1 Seriola dumerili
TATTATAAAACAACAACTAAAAAGGTATTTCTTGCTTTGACCTCACAAATACCATGATTTTAATTATCGTGAAGTTAAAGAATAAATGAAAGGGTGACTGGAAATTAGACAAATGG
>NW_019197870.1:0-123 GCF_002260705.1 Seriola dumerili
CAACTTTATCACTTTGTGTTTTTGTGCTGAAAAAGAGTGAAAACTTCACTCAGTCATCTGTGACGCACGTCTTCATATGAAATAATAGAAATATTAAACAGGTGCGATCAGCTGATGTGTTCA
>NW_019197871.1:0-113 GCF_002260705.1 Seriola dumerili
TCTGACTTTTCTCTCGGTCTTCAGGTCTCTCTACCTAAAGAAAAAAAGAATTTCACGTGGCCCCGATATAAAAAATATTGTAGGTCCAGAAACTTTTGAAAACGCTCCTGCAG
>NW_019197872.1:0-109 GCF_002260705.1 Seriola dumerili
ATCCAGGACATGAAGCAGGGATCCACCCCCATCCCTTCCGGCTTTAAGAATGGGGGGTTGGATAGTGTTTAATGCACTTGGGAAATCAAAGAACATAATCCTCATGTAA
>NW_019197873.1:0-151 GCF_002260705.1 Seriola dumerili
GGGGGAACTACTGTGGGATTGATACTCTTTGTTATTGATCAGGGAAAACCTGCAACTTCCGCACTATTACACAGCTTTTTTATCGTTGTTCTTAATTATATTACATAAAAAACATTAAATACAGTTCTGGTTGTGCTTGTATCTTCCAGAG
>NW_019197874.1:0-106 GCF_002260705.1 Seriola dumerili
GACTTACTATACTATGTCATTTTTTTCAATTTTTAGGCCACAGTATACTATGATGTCTTCATATCTCATTATACTGTGACGTTTTTTGATGTTTTAGTGCCTTATT
>NW_019197875.1:0-133 GCF_002260705.1 Seriola dumerili
TGTAGATCATGTGTGTGTGTAGATCATGTGTGTAGATCAAGTGTGTAGATCGTGTGTGTAGATCATGTGTGTGTGTGTGTGTAGATCATGTGTATGTCTAGATCATGTGTGTAGATCATGTGTGTGTGTAGAT
>NW_019197876.1:0-148 GCF_002260705.1 Seriola dumerili
GCACAAAGTTAGCAACTAGACTGTGAACAGAGTGGAACACATAAGGTGGCTTTATACTCTTTGTACTGTCTGAACTGCAGAGTGGATAGTTGGATGATTTTTTGGAGATACACACACACACACACACTTTCCAAAAAAAAAAAAAAAC
>NW_019197877.1:0-149 GCF_002260705.1 Seriola dumerili
CACACACACACACACACACACACAGACACACACACATTAGTATAGTCTCATGATACAAGGAGATATATACTGATTCAAATATAATCACAAATATTAATTAGACCTCTATGACAGAAACTGAACTGACTGCTGCAGCTGGAAGCTACTGC
>NW_019197878.1:0-229 GCF_002260705.1 Seriola dumerili
CAAATCGCAGGAGCTGCAATTTTTTTTGATAAAGGTAAATGTGTCACAACATTGTTGCTCATTGTTAGCACCATAAGCGTTGAGGTGCTACAGAGGCACCCCGGCCTACAAATCATATTCTCCAGACGTAAGAGAACATGTTTGTTTGCTACAAGACCCAAAATAAATCACATCATCATTTTTAAAAAAAAATTCTGTGAATATAAGCTAAACAAGAAAAGTAAACCTC
>NW_019197879.1:0-427 GCF_002260705.1 Seriola dumerili
CACACACACACACACACACACACACACACACGTCAGTAAACAGCAGCACAATTTTATAAAATTAAACCTACATTTCTACCTTGCACTGCAGATCCATGTTTGACTCAGCAGAGATAAAGAACAGACTCTAAACCCACTCACTGACAGGACGAGGTGAGTTTCTTTATTATTGCCAAACAATAAATAATAATGATAATAATAATATAAACAATAATAATTATTATTAAAATAATAATGATAATAACTAAGCATGTGTATACAAACCCTGGTAACCTGGGTCTTATTCCTGTGCCACAGAAACACACTGTTGTACTGGCATGTTTGTTCATTATGAAAAACATGTGGACTGCAATTTATTATAAACAGACTGATGATGATGTCAGTCAGGGCGCATGGTCTGAAGTGCGTGACACAAGTGCATTCAGGG
>NW_019197880.1:0-765 GCF_002260705.1 Seriola dumerili
ATACCACAGAATTTAATTTTGATCTGATACCAAGTAACATCAGGACCAGGATCACAGATACCAACACTGATGTTCATTTTTAAAAGCTGCTGTATCACTGACGTATTGGTCACAAAATCTACAAATTTGTTTAACAACACCAGGTAAAACTGAGACACACGAGGTTAGAGCTCACCAACACTGACTGACTGCAGCCTCACAGATGACCAAACAATTCATTTAACTTTGTTCAGCTTTTTGGAGCTGTCTGAAGAAAATCTAAGCATCGCAAGTTTCATGAAGATGTTGTTGAAGGAGTTAACACGGCTAAAACACAGGAACACATCACAAGATATATGGAGCATATGTTAAGCACAACTAGGCTTGAATAAAGTAAAGATGGCTCGTCTTTGAGCCTTTTTCTACATCTGAATAGATTTTTCAGCTTAAAAACCGTGTTCAAACCACAAACCTTTTCTATAAACTGAAAACTTTTATCATGCAAGATTATAAAAGTGTCTCAAGAAGGTACGATCACACCTTTCTGAACATCTCTCCTCATTTCCTATTTGTGAATCTGTTTCCAATTAGTTTTGCCTTCTTACACACAGTCTTGTCTAATCTATCCCCGTAGTTCACACAGCAGCTACAACAGGTTAATTGTGAGCCTACACAGACTCCAAGTTGAACTTTTTCCTTTTAATCAAAGAAAAGAGCCACCACCTTTCTGCTACTCCGTCTCCCTAGGCAAAACAGCATAATGAGATGCCTGGGTGTCTGATTTCC
>NW_019197881.1:0-115 GCF_002260705.1 Seriola dumerili
CTAGTTTTTTTCATAGCCATTTTTGTTTATCACTCTGTCTGAGGTTTTCGGTGAATTCATTATAAGCCTAGTGTTATCTAAAATCTCTGCATCTGAGTCCTGCTTCGAGTCCCTG
>NW_019197882.1:0-239 GCF_002260705.1 Seriola dumerili
TTCCCGCCCAACTCCCCCTCCTATCCCATACTCACCTCTCCCAGCTCACTCCCCCTTCATCACTTTCCCTCTCCTCCTTCTACACACCCCAACCCCGAATCAGAACCGGACAGCCCAGATTCATCCTCAGAAGACTTTCCAGCACCATCCGGCCATAACTCCACATCACCTTTGGCAATAACCCCAGCCTGCTACCCCCAACCCTCCACCGAAGAATCCAGAACTTCAACCATCACTCC
>NW_019197883.1:0-1233 GCF_002260705.1 Seriola dumerili
TGTTAAAAGGTGGTGACTAAAAATATGAATTGTTTTTGTAATTTTTTTTCACTGTATCATGTCAGTTATGTTTGAAGGGCTATCAAAGTAACAGATATTGGTTCTTATAGACAGATGAGGCCTCGTGCATCAGTCTGCTATAAAACTTTTTATGTCGTTTTGTCTCAGTTAATAATTATTGAGGCCTCGTATTTACCTCACTTTGCACCAGGGAAACTCTTACATCATGTAAGAGAGGATTTATCACCTAAAAAAAAATTCATGAACTCATCCGACAGCGTCAGTTACAGGTAATGAGAGAAAAGTGTAGAATACCATGGACGAAGTGTCCATTGGTTGTCTGTCTGTTACTGCAGCTAGATAGTACAGCATCAGGCAAATAGTAGTGAGCTGTGGTGGTGCCGAGGAGGGATGAGCATGTTGAAGTCTTCAATAATTTAATGGCCAGTAAGACGTCACTAGGAAGTTATATTAGCAACCACGACAAAACAGTTGCTTAGCATTTGTACAGAGAAGTTAAAAACAGGACGTTTGCTGCTGGAGAGTTTCAGTGGACAGCTGCTAAGTGACCGGTGATGGTCGTGCGTCCTCCAGCTGTATATCAACAACCAACATGTCCGTGGTGAGAAGAAGGTTCCCGTTCAAACTAACTCAGATGCTCCAGAGCCGTGATGATGTCTGTTCATGTCCTACTGCAGATGTTTTCTCAGTAATTCAGTTCTCTTGGAAAATTGCTGTAATATTTTAGTACATCTCTGCGAGTATCTGCATAATTGAAGGTTGGAATGGTTTTAAAGAGACATGTGAAAACGCATAAAGTTCAAGCAGCATTACTTGATCATTTTAGCCACTTTGAGGCAGCTCAACGAGTTCCAACCACAAAACTGAGGCGTATGATCAGGATAAAACAAAATCAAGGAGCTAAAAGAGACTAAGAGGCCGGGGCACGCTTTCCAGGGAAAATGCAGAGCTGAAGGGAATGAACCAAGACAGAATAAACAACAACAACTTCCCTTTTCTCCCGTGGAGATATCAAGTGTGATGGACAAACGAGAAAAACAGACAAACCAGACAGACAGACAAGTGAAAATGTATAACTCGGTATACTTCTGTGGTTTTTGTGTGGTCGCAGTCGTCCCTCCGTGCTGCCGCTGTGTGCTCAGCTCTCCCTCTGCTGCAGTGTCACACTCCACTGGGCTGAGAAGTGTTTGCTGATATCATGTTTTTTTTTTT
>NW_019197884.1:0-117 GCF_002260705.1 Seriola dumerili
CATAATGAACAGTAAACAGTCATGGAAACAAATGTAAATTAAAAAATTAATTTAATAAAACACCATTCCAGAATTCATATCTCTGCATGATTAGTTCAGAAGAAATGACTGCACTTT
>NW_019197885.1:0-104 GCF_002260705.1 Seriola dumerili
AAAGACACTGTTTGGGCCTGTGAAATATCACAAGATGATCAGATGGTTTGTATGTAATTTAGTACACAGTGAAGGAAGAAGATTTACATATCTGTGGTTTAAAG
>NW_019197886.1:0-148 GCF_002260705.1 Seriola dumerili
TCGAAGTGCTCCTTCAAACAGGATACTTTACGGGACCCTTCCAAGATTCTTTTTAATCTCCCAGTTTCTAATCAACTTGTATCAAGTGGCCCCAAAACTCCACCCAGTCCCATGGTTCACTTTCTCCCAATGACACATCACAGGAGCA
>NW_019197887.1:0-136 GCF_002260705.1 Seriola dumerili
GACATTTTTATGCCTTACTATATTATGACATTTTATGCCATATTATACTATGATGTTTTTTTGACTTTTTTTTTACCTTACTGTACTATGACATTACGCCTTACTATTCTGTGACGTTTTTTGACATTTTTATGCC
>NW_019197888.1:0-118 GCF_002260705.1 Seriola dumerili
AAAAGATCTGTGTTTTTGTTTTTGTCTTGATGTGTCACACGACTCATTTGTTGGACAGAGTTACACATGGTTTTATGACGTGCTCCATGTTTAATATTCAGGTGTGAAAAACCCTCTA
>NW_019197889.1:0-131 GCF_002260705.1 Seriola dumerili
CACAGTGTAGAGGACATATTACAGAGCTGTACATTATATGGGCCGTGCATGTGTGTGTTGGAAATAAACCGACGTGCAGAGAACACATGTTTAAGGCTGTAAATACCTTCAGTGCAAACATAAGACTTCCC
>NW_019197890.1:0-151 GCF_002260705.1 Seriola dumerili
TAGTTGAAATTTGTTTTTAATCCTTTGAATTTATAAAAGCAGAATTTTTTTTAAAGAATATCATACTTTTTGTTTATTAGTTTTTCTAATTAGTTTATAATTATACAAGATATGATATGGTATGGTACAATACAGTACTGATTCCTATATT
>NW_019197891.1:0-323 GCF_002260705.1 Seriola dumerili
TTTCAAAAAAATACGATTTTGCAGAAAAGCATGTTTATGTTTCTCAAAGCAAAGTTTTAACAAAAGCACTATTTAACAAAAAAAGTGTGTACCATGGAGTAATAATAAGAGACTGGCAAACAACAAAGGACCCCGGGCTGGACCACACAGGACATGTTGTGTATGTGGTCTGCAGATCAGACTGCAGCAGAGGCTCTTGTTTTTATGGGTTTTTCCAAAAAATCTGAAATATATTAATCAATGACATCTGTGTGCAAGCTTCACATCTTAACAACAGAGCCTTGAATGGGATTTCTACTTATTTCTACTATGTCCAATCATTT
>NW_019197892.1:0-623 GCF_002260705.1 Seriola dumerili
GGTACTAGGAATCTCTTCTCTAAAACATGTAAAAGACTGCTGTAGCTGTTTTACCTGGACACCAACACCTGGTTCTCCTTGATTACCCTGTGAAAAGCAAATGTTTCATGACTTTGGCCAGCAGGTAACAAACAAAACAATTCAAACATGCAGTAACAGGTAGCCCACTGAAATGTTAAAACTGTAGGGAACTCACCTTCACACCCGGTGGACCTGGAGGCCCATTGGGACCCATGGGGCCCTAATTAAAACACAACTCAACATGTAAACTGCTGTTGTAATTGTAAATAATAGTTTGTGAATATGTATGCATGCTTCATCATGTGTGATACTTACTGTTGGCCCTCTTATGCCAAGCTCTCCTGGGTTTCCCTATGAGTGAAACATATACTGTACATTCACACATAAAATACACACAGGCCATATTTTAAAGGTATATTTTTACATCTTGAAAAAACTTATTTGCTTTCTTGCTAAGAGTTAATACCACTTATATTTGTCATTAAATATGACTGCAACAAGTTGTTTTTACACTATATTGTACAGATTAAACAAACAGATATAATGTGTTCATTTGTGAGCATTGGAAGTGCTTTAGGTGGGGCTAGCTGTTTCCCAGTTAC
>NW_019197893.1:0-107 GCF_002260705.1 Seriola dumerili
TATAATAAAGCATAAAACCATCAGAAAATGTCACATTATAGCAAGGTATGAAGACGTCATGGCCTTTAAAGCAAAAAAAACGACATAGTATAATATGGCAAAAAATG
>NW_019197894.1:0-111 GCF_002260705.1 Seriola dumerili
TAAGTCTAATAAATGTTTTTGAAGCTTTAACCATATGTGTGTGTGCGTGCGTGCGTGCGTGCGTGCGTATTCGGACCTTCTCTTCCCTTGGACTCACTGCTACAACATTAA
>NW_019197895.1:0-154 GCF_002260705.1 Seriola dumerili
TGGGAGGGAAGCTTGAGTGTTGAATACATGCCATGTAATATAATGCTTACTAGAGTACTTATGGTACACTATCTGGCATGTGCGGGTTATCGGCTAAGGAAGGTGAGCAGTACTGTTGGTTATACCAGACCTCGAGAACCAGACGGGGCTTCAG
>NW_019197896.1:0-141 GCF_002260705.1 Seriola dumerili
GAGGTATTTATTCACTCAAAGACCTGAATAAAACAGAGTCAGACTCAACACACACGCATTACTGAGAATGGAGACTGTATCCTGCTCTGCTGTACTGATAGTCTTTCTGTCCATCCCATAATAACCATAGAGATTTTACCA
>NW_019197897.1:0-175 GCF_002260705.1 Seriola dumerili
AAGCGGTATATAAACATCTAACAAATGGTTTTTAACACTTTATTGCAGTTATAAGTATTTATTAATGTATTAGTCAACATAAGTGGAGGCTGGTTAAATAAACAGATAATTAATGACTTTAAAGTAAAACACAGTTGTAAAAATATGAAATATCCCTTGATGGGAGAAGTTTTTA
>NW_019197898.1:0-113 GCF_002260705.1 Seriola dumerili
GTATAGTAGGGCATGAAAAACATCAAAGTAAGCATCATAGTATAGAAAGGCATAAAAAATGTAAAAAAAAAACCTCATACTATACTAAGGCATAAAAAATGCAAACTCCCGGG
>NW_019197899.1:0-142 GCF_002260705.1 Seriola dumerili
GAGCACACAATGATCAGTTTAAAAAAATGATCACAGTTGATTCAGCAGAACCAGAGATATTGTCTTTTTTTTTTTTAATTTTTTTATTCCATGCATTCTTCTTCCTTGTCAACACCTGAGGACTACACTACCCACAATACAA
>NW_019197900.1:0-155 GCF_002260705.1 Seriola dumerili
ACAATAATGTGACGTTTTTGTGACTTTTTATGCCTTACTCTGTCATGAATGTTTATGCCTTAGTATACTATGACGTTTTTGTGACTATTTATGCCTTACTATACTATGGAGTTTTAATGACTTTTTATGCCTCACTAAACTATGTCGTTCTTATG
>NW_019197901.1:0-169 GCF_002260705.1 Seriola dumerili
AACGTCATAGTATAATAAGGTATAAAACGTCATAGTATACTAAGTCACAAAAAGGTGGAAAAAACGTCACAGTCTAGTAAGGTAAACGAATGGCATAAAACGTCATAGTACAATAAGGTACTTATAAAGTAACCTAAAATGCATTTTTAAGGACTGTGAAAGGAAGCCA
>NW_019197902.1:0-509 GCF_002260705.1 Seriola dumerili
GTTCATCCATGTATACTAGCTCGTGGTCTCACTGCCTCAGTCAGAGTATTCTATGTGATATGATACCCCCTCCAACTGTCGATCAATGGAATAGCATGAAAAGAGTGGCAGGAACTTGTATGTGCTCGCACGTTAAATTCATCAATTTTTAGGTGTGACCCCACAACACATCAAAACCTTTTAAGAAAGTGCGCAAGGAAAAAAGTCCTCATGGTCTGTAATGATTTAATGTCATTTAATTATTCAATACCATGTTCGATCTGTTGCATAAGTGTTATAGTGTAGTATTGATACTGAACATCACCAACACTTTTTCAGTGGTTGATGTCATGCCCCCAGGATTATGTGGTGTATAAAGAATGGGTAAGTCCCAAATTTGGGGTCGTAAGGTTTATAATTGACATTCACAGCAGGCGAGGAAGGACAGGGAACATGAAATATTACATCAAGCTTAGGAACCTGTGTAAGAGTTTGCTCTTGCCAGAGGAGAGGTGTGTGTGTGTGTGTGT
>NW_019197903.1:0-124 GCF_002260705.1 Seriola dumerili
ACCACATACAGAGCCCTTTTGATTCCTGTATTACAGCAGTACAACGTCTGACGAAGAAGAAGGGACATCAAAAGTGGAAACTCAACATGTCCTCATAGACCCGACTAAACATTTTGAAACCCTG
>NW_019197904.1:0-128 GCF_002260705.1 Seriola dumerili
ACACACACACACACACACACACAAACACAGTCATAAAATCATGAAACCCAGTCTGAAGACAGTATGAACACACTAGCATGGTGACTGAGAGAAAACTGGGGCAACACACACACACACACACACACACA
>NW_019197905.1:0-137 GCF_002260705.1 Seriola dumerili
ATCACTAACTCTATACATTTCTTTACATTTAAATTTTTTTAAATAATAACCACACAGGAACACGGTGCAGGTTAGAGGTTAGAGTTAATTTCAAATAGAGAAACCCTGAAACTCATTTTCATAAAATTAAATATTGA
>NW_019197906.1:0-141 GCF_002260705.1 Seriola dumerili
TGCACTCCTCCTCAAGGATGGAGAAGATTCCCATGGGCTTGATGAAAGTGTAAAGAGATATGTCATGAAGTGACAGTGTCCTTGAATATCCAGAACAATAAGTTTCAATAGAATCACAAAATTAAAGTGTACCTTTTCAAT
>NW_019197907.1:0-119 GCF_002260705.1 Seriola dumerili
GACATAAACAAGGGTCAGTAAATACCCCAGTCGTGTTTTTTATTTATTTATTTTTTTTTTAAGATTTTACATCTTTCAAAAAAAAAAAAGGTAGTTGGTAACAAGTGGCTAAATGAAAC
>NW_019197908.1:0-220 GCF_002260705.1 Seriola dumerili
TTTTTTTTTTTGCATCTACACTGTAAAAAAAAAATCCTAATTTAACAGAAAATAACTGAAAATTTTACAGTAATTTTCTGTTCTTTAAAATTGCATACAAAAGTCTGTAAAATGACAAATGATCTGTGAATTAGCAGCCAAGCTATTTTAAACATGATGCCAATAATAATTATTTATTTCCCATTTATGTAAACAAAAATTACTGTATTATTTATACAGC
>NW_019197909.1:0-267 GCF_002260705.1 Seriola dumerili
ATCTCCAGTGACTTCTTTTTTTAATCTTTTTTGAATCCAACAAAAGTGCAGCTTTGTTGAAAGTTAAGTGTTGCTGAAGAGGTCTCAAC
The DNA here is from genome assembly GCF_002260705.1 of Seriola dumerili. Taxonomy (NCBI): domain Eukaryota; kingdom Metazoa; phylum Chordata; class Actinopteri; order Carangiformes; family Carangidae; genus Seriola; species Seriola dumerili. The sequence goes on from NW_019197909.1 coordinate 90, forward strand.
TTAGACTCTGGCCCGGACCTGGACTTTTTTCTCCAACATAAATTTGCAAGCCAGCCAGGAGAGACAGAGGCCTGTGGACCCCTGCCTAAGAGGATCAGACAGCATAGCTCGTAGGTTTTTTTTGCAATATGTTTATATATATTAGTATCATTTTTTGTTGATTGATGTTTTTTTTTTT